>NC_092177.1:23055303-23297520 GCF_045791955.1 Oncorhynchus clarkii lewisi
AGGCCAATACCAGGCCAACACCAGGTTGACAAATGTCATTTTTCTCCCAGCTTTTAAACTGCAATCAATAAGAGGGAGAGACAAACCTGAGAGAAAAGATGACGTTGTTGACGTGAGAAGGATCTGATCTGTCACAAGAAGCTTCTAAACAGAGAGAGAGAGAGAGAGAGAGAATAAAGCCCTTTGAATGTAATTTAATTGAGAGAGAGACAGAGCGAGAGCGAGAGAGACAGAGCGAGAGCGAGAGAGAGAGAGAGAGAGAGAGAGAGAGAGAGAGAGAGAGAGAGAGAGAGAGCGAGAGAGAGAGAGAGAGAGAGAAAGAAAGAGAGTGAATAACGCCCTTTGACTTGAAAGAGCGAGAGAAAGAAAGAGAGAGACAGAATAAAGCCCTTTTGAATTGAATTGAAAGGGAGAGAGAGAGCGAGTGTGAGGGAGAGAGAAAGAGAGAGAAAGAGAAAGAAAGAGAGAAAACAGTGGTTTTACAGCTAGAGGTGTCAGACACTGGGCTGGTTGACATCTCATAATAACCAAACAGATAGGAAATGATCTTGATGATACAAACTGCATGTCTGGTTGTGTTCCGTCTTTGTTTCTGTATCTACCATACTGTGTCTCATGTTTCTGTGTTCAGATTGGATCAGTAGTAAGTATGTACTGCGCTACAGTAAAATGCATGTTGCTGGTGTGTCACTAAATCTTCTGCGACATCACATTCTTTGCACTTTGATCTGAGGAATTTGGACACATAGCATTGAAATTCTGGCCTTACATTCAAGAGGAATGTTCATATGTGATTCTCATCCCCTTTCTTTATCTGGTGAACTGTAGGCGTACCGTTCATCAGATTCTCCTTGGGAGAATGAATGTGTACAATATTTCTGTGATACGTGGAACCACAGCTGCCTCTCTGTGTCCCATCGCTATCGCGCAGCTCTCGTCTGCCTTCTGAAGGTTATGGGTGACAGAGAGACAATTACCCGTCAAAGCCCAGGAGGCTGCAACCAGACCCCCCACACCACCCCTTGCACCCCTGGGACCGGCAGAACAGTGACTCACCGCGCCCCACGATTGTTTGTTTGATGTGGATGGCAAAAGACCTGACCCCTGACCTTTGGAGATGAATCATCAGCGTTGGTATGGAATGGGGCTTCCCCTGGCTAATATAAAGCTATATCAGGGAGGTGGGTGTCTGTAACATTTAAAGGTTGACACAAACGCTTGTTTTGTATTCGTCACAAACAAGTGTCTGCCGTAGCCTACCTGAGGTGATGGCCAATCCCACCAAGTTATCAGCAGTGTATTACTGTAAGGCGTTTGTTACTTTGAAACCAAACAACCTACTGTATATAAGCCATGTTCATTGTCTTCTCGACCACATTTGAAATAGTTTAGTTAGACTCCATGACACAGTACCTGACACAGAAGTTAGCTCTGTTACTCTGACAAGCCTTTACAAAGACTATGGTCAAAACATGCCAGAGTTTTAATAAAGCTACACCATAAACTGTTAGATGTTGTAGTTGTGGCCAATTCTTGGGTGTAGCTGGCCTCTTCCCTCTTCCTGGAAAGCTCTGTCATGTTTGTGTGTGTGTGTGAGGGGAACTTAAGCCATTAGACACCGTAGCCTTCCTATACTTCTGCCACAACAGACTAATACATTTGAACTCAGCCAGCCTTCCTCCCTGATGGCCTTACCTGACCAGTAGCTCACCATGTTCTGGGCAACATTCCAAGCCCAGACTCTCCGTTGTGGGTGACAGACTGTAGTGAACTTGGACCAGGACACAGTGGTCATAGACAGTTTGACCAGACTCAGCAGACTACATGAAAGCTGTCTGACCGTTCGGCTGGACTGCTCCGGGACAAAGCTCTATATTGGTCATGTTCACTGGAACCAGCTAGGTCCACTTTTTAATAATGGCTTGGTATGGGACAGAGATAGAGAGAGAGAGAGAGAGAGAGAGAGAGAGAGAGAGAGAGAGAGAGAGAGAGAGAGAGAGAGAGAGAGAGAGAGAGAGAGAGAGAGAGAGAGACAACGAGAGAGAGAGAGAGAGAGACAAGAGAGAGAGAGAGAGAGAGAGAGAGAGAGAGAGAGAGAGAGAAAGAGAGAGAGAGAGAGAGACTAAGAGAGAGAGAGAGAGAGAGAGAGAGAGAGAGAGAGAGAGAGAGAGAGAGAGAGAGAGAGAGAGAGAGAGACTAAGAGAGAGAGAGAGAGAGACAGAGAGAGAGACATAGAGAGAGAGACATAGAGAGAGAGACAAAGAGAGAGAGAGACCCAGGCTAAGCTACTAGTTTGTTGTTATAGTGAACATGTCTGGCTGTGACTCATCACTCACGTGTTCTGTAGGAGATGAAAACTTCCAGACTTCCAGGCCTCTGTCTCTGTGTGTTTTTACTGTCTTTACATTCGGTATGGAATTTTAACTTTGATTTAGTCCCCAGTCAGTCAGTCGCCAGTCCAGATGTGTTTGTGTGGAGTGAATATATGTGGAATGGGTTTATTTAGCTATCAGTCAGGCTATCACTCTGGTACAATCCTTGGACCCTGAAGCTCACTGAGAGAATAGAGAGATAGAGGAGATGTAGGGGACTGTGTGTGTGTGTGTGTGTGGGGGGGGGGGGGGGGGTTATTTAAGTCTTAGAAACATCTGAGCTATTGACCATCTGGAGTCACCAGTCTACTGCGATTGACCATCTGGAGTCACCAGTCTACTGCTATTGACCATCTGGAGTCACCAGTCTACTGCGATTGACCATCTGGAGTCACCAGTCTACTGCGATTGACCATCTGGAGTCACCAGTCTACTGTGATTGGCCATCTGGAGTCACCAGTCTACTGCTATTGACCATCTGGAGTCACCAGTCTACTGCGATTGGCCATCTGGAGTCACCAGTCTACTGCTATTGACCATCTGGAGTCACCAGTCTACTGCGATTGGCCATCTGGAGTCACCAGTCTACTGCGATTGGCCATCTGGAGTCACCAGTCTACTGCTATCTAAAAAGATGATCCACCTTATGAGTAGGTGGACTGTTAGATCCAAGAGAGATACAGTACAAAAGTATGTGGACACCTGCTCAACAAACATCTCATTCCAAAATCATGGTCATTAATTAATATGTAGTTGGTCCCCGCTTTGCTGCTATAACAGCCTCCAATCTTCTGGGAAGGCTTTCTACTAGATGTTGGAACATTGCTGCGGGGACTTGCTTCTGTTCTGCCACAAGAGCATTAGTGAGGTTGTGCACTGATGTTGGGTGATTAGGCCTTGCTCGCAGTCAGTGTTCCAATTCATCCCAAAGGCGTTCAATGGGGTTGAGGTCATCACTCCAGGGAACGGGTTTCCACTGTTCCAGAGTCCAATGACGACGAGCTCTACACCACTCCAGCCGATGCTTGGTATTGCTCATGGTGACCTT
Source organism: Oncorhynchus clarkii lewisi (assembly GCF_045791955.1). Classification (NCBI taxonomy): domain Eukaryota; kingdom Metazoa; phylum Chordata; class Actinopteri; order Salmoniformes; family Salmonidae; genus Oncorhynchus; species Oncorhynchus clarkii. The sequence continues at coordinate 23,058,724 of NC_092177.1, forward strand.
CGGCCATGGAAACCTATTTCATGAAGCTCCCGATTAACAGTTTTTGTGCTGACATTGCAATTTGGAACTCTGAGTGTTGAAACTGAGGACTGACGATTTTTACGGACTACGTGCGGTCCTGTTCTGTGAGCTTGTGTGGCCTACCACTTTGCTGCTGAGCAGTTGTTGCTCCTAAAGTTTTCCACTTCACAATAACAGCACTAACAGTGGACTGGTGCAGCTCTGGCAGGGGAGAAATTTGACAAGCTGATTTGTTTAAAAAATAATGTTTTACCTTTATATAACTTGGCAAGTCAGTCAAGAACAAATTCTTATTTAGAATGACGGCCTACCGGGGAACAGTGGGTTAACTGCCTTGTTCAGTAGCAGAACAACAGATTTTTTTTACCTTGTCAGCTCGGGGATTTGATCCAGCAACCTTTCGGTAACTGGCCCAATGCTCTAACCACTGAGCTACCTGCCACCTCAAAATAATATCACCCCAGATGGGTTGGAAAGGTGGCATCCTATGACAGTGCCACCTTAAAGTCACTGAGCTCTTCAGTATGGGCCATTCTACAGCCAATGTTTGGCTATGGAGATTGCATGACTGTGTGCTCGATTTTATACATCTGTCAGCAACAGTTACCGTTTAAAGGTGTCCACATACTGTTGTCCATGGAGTGTACATGTGCATAAACACACAGACATACGTTTCATCTGAGGTTAGATAAGACAATAGAAAAAATCTGTTCTTGTCTGTTCGTATTAAACGATCGAATCTGTGTCACTTTTCTAAAGCTTGAGTGAAACAGAGATTTGAATTCTTTACAGGTGAGTTGTTTGTTTCACACTGTCTGAGCTAAGGCAAGAGAGAAGGAGAGAGAGGGAGAGAGAGAGGGGGAGAGAGAGGGGGAGAGAGGGGGAGGCTGTCGGCAGGTTGTTGACAGGTGGCCCTCAGGGCAGGTACGCCAGGTATTCTTTTCTTCTCTTCCCCCCCTCTCACTCTTTCCACACCTCATCCTCCTCACACAGTAGAGGCGGTCGATTAGGGATAGCCTACAGAGCTGGTAGAGGAGGAGAAAACCACACCCTGTCATAAACCCCCCAGAACATACAAAAATGATTCTCATCATTCTCATCCCGTCAACAGAGATGACAAACAACACTAACGAGAGCCGTTGTACTTCAGGAAGAACGAGGACTGAATGAATTAATAACTGTCAGAAGCGGTGTTATGGGACAGTCGGTTTGTATAAGTTTGGACATGGAGGTTAGAGGTCAGTTAGGGTCATGGCTGAGAGGTGAATGACCAAATCACCACTCTATAGTCTTTCTAACGTGAATGACTGGATGATTGTGTGTCCTGATTGCCATGTATTTATATGCAAGTGGAGTGTAGAAATGCATTCGTGCCTAACATGTTCAGTGCTTGTAACTGTCAATCCACTCTCTTGCTTCTCTCTCTCTCCACCCTCCATTTCTCTGTCTACTGAACTCTCACCGCATCTTAATGTAAGCATTATACACCAATCATTTTCTCCCATTAAGGAACATAGACGTCTGTTGTATTTATAAATCCTGCTCCTTAATCCAGTACTACCATTGACCTGGGCCCATCCCTTTAAAAGTACATACATGAGGAAAGAGGCAAAAGGAAAGAGGGGGAAACACTGACGGTTGTGGGTGAGAGGTCACTGGTGTAAAGGGAATCTCTTCCTGTCCTTGGGGAGGACAATGTAGTTTGAGTAAAGTACTGAACAAATATAACTAAATTGACTGAAACACATAGAGGAGAGTGTGGGTGATGTCTGTGGTATTTTAACATGGGTGGGTGATGTCTATGGTGTTTTAACACTGTGTGGGTGATGTCTATGGTGTTTTAGCACTGTATGGGTGATGACTATGGTGTTTTAACAGTGTATGGGTGATGTATATGGTGTTATAAAATCTTCTTAGGGCTAAACTTCCGGTGAAAATGGAGGGTGCGCAATTCAAACAAATAATCATAAAGATTATGGATATTAAAAACATGTCGGTACGTATAAGTGTCTTGTATCGGTTGAAAGCTTCAATTCTTGTTAATCTAACTGCACTCTCCGATTTACCGTAGCCATTACAGCGAAAGCATGTCATGCGATTGTTTGAGGACGGCACCCCACATCAAAATGTTTTTCCAACGGCACAGTTTTCATAAATTCACAAATAGCAATTAAATATTCACTTGCTTTTTGAAAATCTTCCTCTGATTTGTCATCCAAAGGGTCCCAGCTATAACATGTAGTGTTGTTTTGTTAGATAAAATCCTTCTTTATAGCCCAAAAAATCAGTTTAGTTGGCGCCATCGATTTGAGAAATCCACTCGTTCAACACGCAGAGAAAGGAATCCAAAAATCTACTGCTAAACTTTGTTAAAACAAGTAAAAATATATAATATTTAATACGGAAAGAAGTATGTTCAATAGGAAACCAATATTAGCAGGTGCGTCTTGTCTTCATCGCGCACATAAACAAATTTCCAAGTCTGTGTCCTAGTACTAAAACTCATATTTCGTACTCGTTTTGGAAGAAACAAGCCTGAAACCTTGAACATAGGGTGCTGACACCCTGTGGAAGCCATAGAAATTGCATACTGGGAGCTAGATTTAATTATTTTCCTGTACTTTCCATTGTAAGATCATGGGCTCTCAAAAAAAAGAAAATTCCGGTTGGTTTTTCTTTGGATTTTCTCCTACCATATCTATTGTGTTATAGTCTCCTACATTATTTGAACATTTATACAAAGTGTTTACTTTCCAATGGTGCCAATTATATGCATATCCTGGATTCAGGGCCTGAACAACAGGCAGTTTACTTTGGGCATGTCAGTCAGGCAGAAATTGAGAAAAAAGGACCCTAGCCCTAACAAGATGTGTGTGAAGTCTATTAACACTGTGTGGTCATGTCTATTGTGTTTTAAAACTGTGGGCGATGTCTATGTTTTTTTTAACACTGTGTTCGTGTTTTAACACTGTGATGTCTATGGTGTTTTAACACTGTGTGGTTGATGTATATGGTGTTTTAACACTGCATGGATGATGTCTATGGTGTTTTAACACTGTGTGGATGATGTCTATGGTGTTTTAACACTGTGTGGATGATATCTATGGTGTTTTAACACTGTGTGGATGATGTCTATGGTGTTTTAACACTGTGTGGATGATGTCTATGGTGTTTTAACACTGTGTGGATGATGTCTATGGTGTTTTAACACTGTGTGGATGATTTCTATGGTGTTTTAACACTGTGTGGTTGATGTATATTGTGTTTTAACACCATGTGGGGGATGTCTATGTTGTTTTAACACCATGTGGCTAGCAAACTCATGCCTACCCCTCTCCACGCACTCACTCACAAACCACTGTTTGTCTTGTTATACAAACACAGAGCGAACAGAACGAGAACTCAAACACACATCTACTGACATGTACACACAGGTACACACACACCTACTGACATGTACACACACACCCACATATTATTATTATTATTTTAATGTAACCTTTGTTTAACTAGGCAAATCAGTTAAGAAAAAATTCTAATTTACAATGACGACCTACCGGGGAATAGTGGGTTAACTGCCTTGTTCAGGGGCAGAACGACAGATTTTTACCATGTCAGCTCGGGGATTCAATCTAGCAACCTTTCGGTTACTTGCCCAATGCTCTAACCACTAGGCTACCTGCCACCCTACTGACACACCTACTGACGTGTACACACAAGTACATGTTAGAGGTCGACCGATTAATTTGAATCGCCGATTAATTAGGGCCGATTTCAAGTTTTCATAACAATCGGTAATCTGCATTTTTGGACACCGATTATGGCCGATTACATTGCACTCCACGAGGAGACTGCGTGGCAGGCTGGCTACCTGATATGCGAGTGCAGCAAGGAGCCAAGGTAAGGTGCTAGTTAACTACACATGGTTGATGATATTACTAGTTTATCTAGCTTGTAAATTGTGTCACTCTTGCGTTCTGTGCAACAGACTCAGGGTATATTCAGCAGTTTGGGCCGCCTGGCTCGTTGGAACTTTGTGAAGACCATTTTGTCCTAACATAGACAGCCAACTTCGCCAAACGGGGGATGATTTAACAAAAGCGCATTTGCGAAAAAAGCACAATCGTTGCACGAATGTACCTAACCATAAACATCAATGCCTTTCTTAAAATCAATACACAGAAGTATATATTTTTAAACCTGCATATTTAATTAAAATAAATCTAGGTTAGCAGGCAATATTAAACTAGGATAATTGTGTCACTTCTCTTGCGTTCATTGAACTCAGAGTCAGGGTATATTCAACAGTTTGGGCCGCCTGGTGTTAAAAAATCATAATCAGTCGACCTCTAGTACACATACAGTACCTACTGACATGTACACACACACACACACCTACTGATGTGTACACACAGGTACACATACCTACCGACATGTACACACAGGTACACATACCTACCGACATGTACACACATGTACACACACACACCTACTGACATGTACACACAGTACACACACACACCTACTGACATGTACACACAGTACACACACACCTACTGACATGTACACACAGGTACACACCCCTACTGACATGTACACACAGGTACACACACACCTACTGACATGCACACACAGGTACACACCCCTACTGACATGTACACACATGTACACACAGGTACACACACCTACTGACATGTACACTCAGGCACAGATGCACTCCCATACACACTCTAAAACACACCTGTGTGTCCCCACCACACACCCTGGGCCTAGATTTCACAACACAACACAATTAAAGCAGAGCACCACTGAAGGCCACATGGTCCTATTCTCACACAAGACAACATGGGAACAACACCATAGAAACGCTGGAGAGATGTTTGCTTATGAGCATATCAGGATATGTACTACTGGAAACATCAACACTTTAATTGTCATAATGCATTATAAAATACATCTTCTCCCAGTAACTTGTTCGAAGAGAAAGTCATGAAGTCCAGTATTCTGTCCGGACTGTGACAGGCTGTGTTTTCGTTTACGACTATACAGCTAGATGGATCCTATTGATGGGTTCTCTCTCTCTCTCTCTCTCTCTCTCGCTCTCTCTCTCTCTCTCTCTCTCTCTCTCTCTCTCTATATATATATATATATATATATATATATATTTTTTTTTTTTATATATATATTTTTTATAATATATATATATATATATATATATATATATATACATACTCAAAAAAATAAAGGGAACACTAAAATAACACATCCTAGATCTGAATGAATGAAATATTCTTATTAAATACTTTTTCTTTACATAGTTGAATGTGCTGACAACAAAATCACACAAAAAGTATCAATGGAAATCAAATTTATCAACCCATGGAGGTCTGGATTTGGAGTCACACTCAAAATTAAAGTGGAAAACCACACTACAGGCTGATCCAACTTTGATGTAATGTCCTTAAAACAAGTCAAAATGAGGCTCAGTAGTGTGTGTGGCCTCCACGTGCCTGTATGACCTCCCTGCAACGCCTGGGCATGCTCCTGATGAGGTGGCAGATGGTCTCCTGAGGGATCTCCTCCCAGACCTGGACTAAAGCATCTGCCAACTCCTGGACAGTCTGTGGTGCAACGTGGCGTTGGTGGATGGAGCGAGACATGATGTCCCAGATGTGCTCAATTGGATTCAGGTCTGGGGAACGGGCGGGCCAGTCCATAGCATCAATGCCTTCCTCTTGCAGGAACTGCTGACACACTCCAGCCACATGAGGTCTAGCATTGTCTTGCATTAGGAGGAACCCAGGGCCAACCGCACCAGCATATGGTCTCACAAGGGGTCTGAGGATCTCATCTCGGTACCTAATGGCAGTCAGGCTACCTCTGGCGAGCACATGGAGGGCTGTGCTGCCCCCCAAAGAAATGCCACCCCACACCATGACTGACCCACCGCCAAACCGGTCATGCTGGAGGATGTTGCAGGCAGCAGAACGTTCTCCACGGCATCTCCAGACTCTGTCACGTCTGTCACATGTGCTCAGTGTGAATCTACTTTCATCTGTGAAGAGCACAGGGCGCCAGTGGCGAATTTGCCAATCTTGGTGTTCTCTGGCAAATGCCAAACGTCCTGCACGGTGTTGGGCTGTAAGCACAACCCCCACCTGTGGACGTCGGGCCCTCATACCACCCTAATGGAGTCTGTTTCTGACCGTTTGAGCAGACACATGCACATTTGTGGCCTGCTGGAGGTCATTCTGCAGGGCTCTGGCAGTGCTCCTCCTGCTCCTCCTTGCACAAAGGAGGAGGTAGCGGTCCTGCTGCTGGGTTGTTGCCCTCCTACGACCTCCTCCACGTCTCTTAATGTACTGGCCTGTCTCCTGGTAGCGCCTCCATGCTCTGGACACTACGCTGACAGACACAGCAAACCTTCTTGCCACAGCTCGCATTGATGTGCCATCCTGGATGAGCTGCACTACCTAAGCCACTTGTGTGGGTTATAGACTCCGTCTCATGCTACCACTAGAGTGAAAGCACCGCCAGCATTCAAAAGTGACCAAAACATCAGCCAGGAAGCACAGGAACTGAGAAGTGGTCTGTGGTCACCACCTGTAGAACAACTCCTTTATTGGGGTTGTCTTGCTAATTGCCTATAATTTCCACCTGTTGTCTATCCCATTTGCACAACAGCATGTGACATTTATTGTCAATCAGTGTTGCTTCCTAAGTGGACAGTTTGATTTCACAGAAGTTTGATTGACTTGGAGTTACATTGTGTTGTTTAAGTGTTCCCTTTATTTTTTTGAGCAGTGTATGTATATATATATATATATATATATATATATATATATATATATATATATATATATATATCCCTCTCATCTCTCTCCCTCTGTCTCTATCTCTCTCTCTCGACTCCTTTCTTTCTCTTTTTCAATTCAATTCAATTCAAGGGGCTTTATTGGCATGGGAAACGTGTTAACATTGCCAAAGCAAGTGAGGTAGATAATATACAAAAGTGAAATAAACAATAAAAATTAACAGTAAACATTACAGATACAGAAGTTTCAAAACAATAAAGACATTACAAATTTCATATTATGTATATATACAGTGTTGTAACAATGTACAAATGGTTAAAGTACACAAGGGAAAATAAATAAGCATAAATATGGGTTGTATTTACAATGGTGATTGTTCTTCACTGGTTGCCTGTTTCTTGTGGCAACATGGCACAAATCTTGCTGCTGTGATGGCACACTGTGGACTTTCACCCAGTAGATATGGGAGTTTATCAAAATTGTGTTTGTTGTCGAATTCTTTGTGGATCTGTATAATCTGAGGAAAATATATGTGTCTAATATGGTCATACATTGGGCAGGAGGTTAAGAAGTGCAGCTCAGTTTCCACCTCAATTTGTTGGCAGTGTGCACATAGCCTGTCTTCTCTTGAGAGCCATGTCTGCCTACGGCGGCCTTTCTCAATAGCAAGGCTATGCTCACTGAGTATGTACATAGTCAAAGCTTTCCTTAGGTCAGGTATTCTGCCACTGTGTACTCTCTGTTGAGGGCCAAATAGCATTCTAGTTTGCTCTGATTTTTTTGTTAATTCTTTCCAATGTGTCAAGTAATTGTCTGTAAATTTTGTTTTCTCATGATTTGCTTGGGTCTAATTGGGCTGCTGTCCTGGGGATCTGTGGGGTGTGTTTGTGTTTGTGAACAGAGCCCCAGGACCAGCTTGCTTAGGGGACTCTTCTCCAGGTTCATCTCTCTGTAGGTGATGGCTTTGTTATGGAAGGTTTGGGAATCGCTTCCTTTTAGGTGGCTCTTTTCTGGATTTTGATCATTAGTGGGTATCGGTCTAATTCTGCTCTGCATGCATTATTTGGTGTTCTACGTTGTACACGGAGGATATTTTTGCAGAATTCTGCAGAATCTCAAATTGGTGTTTGTCCCATTTTGTGAAATCTTGGTTGGTGAGCGGACCCCAGACCTCACGTCCAACCATAAAGGGCAATGGGCTCTATGACTGATTAAAGTATTTTTAGCCAGATCCTAATTGGTATGTTGAATTTTATGTTCCTTTTGATGGCATAGAATGCCCTTCTTGCCTTGTCTCTCAGATCGTTAACAGCTTTGTGGATGTTCCTGTGGCGCTGATGTTTAGGCCAAGGTATGTATAGTTTTTTGTGTGCTCTAGGGCAATGGTGTCTAGATGGAATTTGTATTTGTGGTCTTGATGCCTTTGGCTCCTGGCAACTGGACCTTTTTTGGAACACCATTATTTCAGTCTTACTGAGATTTACTGTCAGGGCCCAGGTCTGGCAGAATCTGTGCAGAATATCTAGGTGCTGCTGTAGGCCCTCCTTGGTTGGTGACAGAAGCACCAGAAAATCAGCAAACAGTAGACATTTGACTTCAGATTCCATTTCTCTCTCTCCATTTCTATCCCTCTCTCTCTCCATCTCTAACCCTCTCTCTCCATCTCAGTCCCTCCCTCTCCCTCTCTCTCTCTCTTTTATCTCTCTCTCTCTGTCTCTCTCCCGCTCTTTACTCCTCTCTCTCTCTCTCTCTGTGTTTCTTTTCTCTCTCTTTCTCTCTCTTTCTCTCTCTCCATCTCTCTCCCTCACTTTTCTCCCCTCTCTCTCTTTCTCTCTCCATCTCTCTCCTTCTCCCCATCTCTCTCCCTCTCCATCTCTTTTCTCCCTCTCTCTTTCGCTTTCTCTTTCTCTCTCGCTCTCTGCATTCCCAGACAGCATTCTCAGTCCAAACCCTCACACTGCGGCACTGTCACACACACTCCACTGGTGGTTGCCATGGAGAAATAGTTATCCTGGTCTCCAAGGTACCCGAGTCGTATGATGCCTTTGGCTTCTTTATTTAGATGAAAACATGTTGGAAAGGATCCGCATGTCTTTCCTTTCTTTCTTTTCATTCTCCTTTCTTTTCTCTTTCTTCTTCCCCGCCACACTCCCCGTGCGTAGTTTCTTGTTTTGTTCGTCGTTCCTCCTTTCCAGGAGTTTTGTCTCTGTGTGCGTTGCAAGCTGTCTGATGTTTTGCAGTAATTAATTTGACTGTGTGTGGATGTCGGGAGCCCCAGGAGGAGAGAGCCTTTATGAAAGTTTCTCCCCATTGTCGAGGCTCTCGCCTGGGCTTATAATTGCCTTCTAATACCAGGGCTGTGTGTCACAGCCGCCTGTCACTCCCCGGATATAGCTGTGAACTACCAGCAAAGAGAATGGAGGAAGGTTGAGGTTTTTGACTGCTGCTAGCTGGGGTTTGACAGACAGAGGATATATATATATTTAGATGTAGATACACTACAGACTGTACTGTATGGGTTTAGACTTCACACCTGTGGCTTGGGGCCATTTCACTATGCAAAGTCTCTCCCATTGTACTGGCGGTGTGGTTTTCACCTGTGGTTTAACTCGGAGGTGGAGCCACCTGGACAGAAATGGAAAATGGAGGGCTGCCATGCGAGCCTCAGGGAAACTAGCCTACATACTGAGAGGAAAAACGCCCATTATTTTATATGACATGTATGTCTAGGCTATAGGGTTTCAGAGTTAGCAGGCAGAGAAGCCAGGGATATCCTTTAACCCTGTTGGTTTGTTAATTTGCATGATCAGGCATCAATCCACGGCAAGTACTGGCCCACGGCACACACAACAGGAAGTGACTTCACGTCCTGCGCTCCGTGATATCACAGGAATGAGAGAGAAAGAGAGAGAGAGAAATAGAGAGAAATAGAGAGAGATGGGTGTTGCAGACAGGTGGAAAGAGGAAGTTGTCACTGTCAGTGACTGTAGCCCTAGCAACAGACGTACAGTCAGTGTACTAGTACAGCATGTTAAGGACTAGACATGCAAATAACAAATCTCCTTTAAGACACCTATCTACTTCACCACCAGGGCTAAGAGCAGCCATGTTTCTAGCCCTGTCTGCTGGTGGTATTACTGTTACTACTGTATATGTACTTAATCCACAGCAGTTAAATTGAACCTGTAGATAGGTTATTATAGATTGCTGACACAAGCAGTCACTGTTTCAGATTAAAAATGTTCCATTCCTTTTTCAAGTATAGTCTGGATATGTATCACCTGACTATTTCGTAACTCAATACTCAGTAATACGATTCATGCTGTAATTGTTCACATTTGTGACCTGATTAAGGAAATTAGGTTAATGTTGCAAGTCACAACTTCACAGGAGAGCTGTTTGAACATTAAAAAAAATATTTTTATCAAATTGTGTTTTTTGGTAGAAATGCCTTCTCGAACATGTGAACTTTCATGTGCCTTAATATCAAACTTGTTTGCCATATGTAAATACAAATAAAATAGTTAAATTACGAGCCTAGTTGGTTTACCCACAGGAAAAGTGAGCAACCTCCCGCTAGCCATGATTGGCTGAGATAATGAGTGGGCTGGACATGCTGAGAGATGAGTTTGGTCTGCACGCGTCTGTCTATTGGAGCTGGTCAGTATGTCTAGGTAATCGTGTCAAACGCGGCTTTCTTTAAATGTATCTCGCAGTAAAACTGCATAAACCTAATGTCAAGTTAAAGTGTAATGTTAGCTAGCTAACATTAGCTGGCTGGCTCACTAGCTAACGTTATGTGTATGCTCTCCACTTTCTGGAGGACTGAGTTTTGAAATCTGGATTGCATCATCAAACTAAGGGCAACCATGCATGGCATCAGACAGGAGACGTTTCCAACCATGATGAATACTGGTAAGATAGTCTAGCTAGCTACATTTTCAAATATTACACATTTCTAATTTTGACAGAAAGTGGTTTGATTTCAAGTGTACTGTTAGCTAGCTAACGTTAGCTGGCTGGGTCGCAAGCTAACGTTGTGTATGATCTTATTATTTGTATCTCAGACACATTTGCTTGACTAGTTATAGCCATAGAACCTGGTTGTTTAGCTAACTGCAGATTCATGCAGGGCAGCAATGTCATGAGTTGAAATTATGGTCCATTGTTTAGCTAGCTAGCTAGCTACATGTCTTAACAAAAGACTCCTCTCTAAATTTGACAAAGTATTTTCATTTCAAGTTAGTTAGCTAGCACTCTAACATTAGCTGGCTGACTCGCTAACTAACGTTACGTCATGCATTGGGATTCATTGTTTACCTAACTAGCTATCTATCTACATTTGTTAACTTCTTATGGCTGCATCCCTTCTCAATTTCCGCCTGAAGACATACCCTAATCTAACTGACTGTAGCTCAGGCCCAGGGGCAAGGATATGCATATTCTTGGTATCATTTGAATGGAAACATTCTGAGGTTTGTGAAAATGTTAATTGAATGTAGGAGAATATAACACAATAGATCTGGTAGAAGAAAAGAGAAAGAAAGAGCATACGTTTTCTATTTTTTTTTATTGTTATCATCTTTCACATGTACAAGAATGGCCAAACAGTCAGATAGGATACTGGGGATAATTTCGATGGATAACACAAGAGGGCAACTGTAATTGTGCAAAGTTTCAGATTGATAACTTCAGGAATGGGTGAGCTACATGACATTTAGAATGAAGTCACCCAGGTGTCCCACACAAGTTGCCCAAACGTTCCCAAGTGGCCGAATTGGTGAAATGATATATAACTATATACAACAGTGCAAATAACTATATACAACATATCAAAAAGCAATTCTAACACACAAAAAAACATATATATATATTTTTTTAATATAAAAAAAAAACATAAAAAAAACAGGGGTAGACCCTTTGGAAGACCCTCAGTCCTCTACACAATATTTTGCTGCTGGTGCCATGTCCCATAGCAGTCTCTTTCTGCTGTAAAGCAGAGGCAAACCAAACAAGTGGTGCAGGTGATGGGGGACTTCATGTGACAAAGAACACAACGACGCCTCCATGCTGTGCCCTTCTGGCCCTGAGGCACATTCATTCCTGCAGTTATGAACACCACTGGTGGCATATGAACACCACTGGTGGCAGGAGAAGAGGGGGCAGAAGGTGATGCAGTGGACTTTGTGCTATAGCCAGCAAGCTCCCGGATGAGCAGCTCCCTGAAAGCTAGCTGTGAGATGGGGGGATGTCCACAGCTCTTCACCATTTCCTTCTGCAGGATGAAGGAATTCACCACAGCAATGTCAATGAAATGATAAAACAATGTCTTGTACCATTTCTTTGTCGTGTGGAGAACATTGTAGTACCCTATCAGTGCGTCTGATAGGTCTACACCTCCCATGCCCTTGTTGTAGTCCTTGATAGCTACAGGAATGGGGACATTTTTGGTGGTCCATGCCCCAGTAGCGTCCTTCACACGCCTGACGACGTGATCACCACTGGAGGACTTGTGGATAGTGGAGCATATCACCACCTCTCTGGTATCCATCCACTTCACAAACAGTAAGCCATCTTCACGGATCCATTGCATGGTACAGCCAAAAATAAACAGCTTGTAACCCCATTTTGTTGGTTTGTTACGCATGTATTGTTTTAGGCCAATTCTGGCCTTTGAGGCTACCATCCTCTCATCTATGGACAAGTTCTGTGCGGGCTGAAAATGGGTCTTGCAGGCCTCAACCATGCTGGGGTAGAGAGGTTTGATTTTGCAGAGCCTGTCAAACCTTGGGGTGCCTCTCCTCCTGTCATTCTCCTCATCAACTTTTGGGTCACCGATGTGAAGCGCCAGTGAGATATTTAGAAACCTTGCAGAGGACATGACAGTGGCGGGAAAGGCAGTTGAGGATGTTTTCCAGTAATCCTTGAGGGTTTTTAACTTCACCAGCCCCAAGTAAATGACCAGTGAAAGGTAGCAGAAAAGGTCTGACATGGAAATGGGCTTCCGTCCCTCATTCTTTCCTGCTTGCTTCTTAGCCCCATATTTGTTTGGATTACACACCAGGGAATCAACAACTGACAGGGTGAAAAACAGTTGAAAAAGTTGCATGGGGCTGTATTTCGATGTCATGTCGAGCTGAGGTCCTGGTGGTCTTTTTGGTCTGAATATTGGAGGACGTGGCTCCACATCCTCCTCCAGCACAGAGTGCCATTGCCCCTCTACCTCTCTGCCAGCAGGTTCCACACTTCCCTTCCTCCGCTTCTTTGTTTGTGTCTTCACACCTCTAGATGACCCGGGCGGGGGCAGGTGTGGAGCCGGAGACAGCAAGGGTCCGGCTGGATGAACCAGCTTCAGTGGGGGATGGGCACCTTGGCACCGGGGGCTCCCAGTCGGAGTCGCTATCACTGTGAAAGAAAACATTTAAAAAAATATTTGTTATGTATGAGCCTTTTATCATCACGTAAAATAAACAGATATGTATTGTATAGAGCAGAGTGAACACAGTCACTAAGGTGAAGTGCTGTTCCATTCAACTCCGGCCATTGTTGTGGGCCTGCCCTCCCCCCAACAGCACCCAATGGCTATTTCATATGGAAATAGGGTGGAGTGGAGCAGCAGGCGCAGTGGGCATGTGTGTGTTTGCTGATCTACTCCATTCCATTTTAATAAAAAATTACATGGAATATATATTGGAACAGCACTTCACCTTAGTGATTGTCTCCAGGGAGGCTGGTACATGGAGGTGGTCCTGTGAAACAGAAATGGATTTCTATGTAGTCCAGTAGGCCTTGATGTTCTTCAATTACACACACACACACACACACACACACACACACCCAAACAAACAAACAAACAAACAAACAACACACACAGGTTATGGGTCATACACATACATACACACACACTATGTATAGCCAATGTGTACTTTACACATTTCATCACACATTTCATTACTGATTATAATTCTATAAATTGCACAAAAATATATATATAAATTTTTTTTTTGCAAAGAAAATATCAAATTATTTATATTTCAAACAACGGCATTAGCACTTACCAGTGCAGAATTATGTCCTCTCCTTGCAGAAACATCTCTTCAGTGTTTGAGTCATAACTATGCTCACTCAAAGATTCTTCAAACAACAAATCTGTCTCACTTTCTCTATCTTTTTCTTCTATAATCTGGTGCAAATCTGTATACTTAGACTTGGACTTTGCTTTTCCTGATTTATTTGCCATGATGTCTTCTATGAAATCGTTGAAAAAACACTTTCCAAAATACTGCTGTGCGTAACGCGAGTGACTGCAACAAGTCTGATGGTCAATGGCGAATGAAGTTTGTTACGTGTGCGTTTACGAACAAGGGCTGGTGGTCCAACCCATAACCATCACATACTGCCGTTTACCTCAGCTCATTGGCTATCTACCAAGCTAGATTTCAAGAAGATCCGTGGTCATTGGGCAGAAATACAGTCAAACTTCGCTGATATTATTGGTGCGCAATGAGGTCATTGCTCGTTGTCTTCAAATCAGTTCATTTCGGTCAATACGCCCCGCAAAAAGAACAATCAAGTTTGGCTGTGTTATAAACATCCAAAGGATTGCAATGAAACAAACTATGACTAGATAAACGATTGTTTAGTGTGTGTAATTACGTCGAATGCTTCGTCAAAAGTTGATAGAGATGGAATTCACGACACAAGCGGTTTACAAAATGTTTCGTGTTAGGCTATACAAATGTATTTTAAAAAAAACTGCACTTCATTTGATCACTGGGACCCCCAGGATGAGAAATAAGAGCAAGATATCAGATTGTAAGTCATAATTTTACCTTCAGATGTGAATGTGTCAAACCTGTCATGGCGGAAAAAGTTTGTTGTTGTTGATCGCTCTTCTCAAACAAAAGCATGGCATTTGTTCTCTGTAATAGTTATTTTAAATCGGAAAACACAGTTTGATTACCAAGATTCTAATCTTTTGAAGGATGTAAGACACTTGAATTTTCAAGAATGTTTAATGTTACAATGTTGTATTTTTAGTTTGTCGCTCTGAAATTTCCCCGGATGTTGATCCCGTTAACGGGATCGCAGCTCTGAGAAGCTAACCAGCTCTGCTAGTAAAATGGTCAAAGTGGGGTGTTCTCTCATTATGTGTCTGGAAGCTAGCCAATATTAGCCAGTTAGCTTGGGTGCTTGACTGTCGTTGTGAGGTCAGAGCTTTCGGAACAACCCTACTTATTGGCCAGAGCATCTAGTGAACGCAAAATGCTCTGAATTTATGAACGGACAATCTGACAGCAGAGTTGCAGTCACCAAAGCTCTGGATAACATACTGTAACAGCCTAACCAGCTCTGCTAGGGCGAGTAATGTTCAGTGAGCTGTTCTCTCTTTCTTAGATGTCTGGGAGTAGCTGGCAAGTTGGTAAAGAACGCACGGCTCAACCCTTAAAGAGATGGGTGGGCTAAGGCTGAACGGGTGTAGATGAAGAAGGGCTCTCCAATAGTAGTACCAAAACATTGAAAGACGGTTTTCTCAAAAGTGAGTTTACAGGTTAATCAACTTTAAAAGCAGAATTACTTTCCCATTGTTTCCTCAAATGCAATGTATGATATACCATTTTGTAGCTCTGAGACTCTACTTTTATCCAATGTAAAAAAACAGAAATTCAAATGTTGCTACATAAGACCGAATCCAGGTGGTGAGTCACATTTACCTTGAGGGCTTGTATGGTAAGAAGACTGAGAGTGTAACAGCAAGTCAGTTGTACTGTAATAATGATGTGTGAGTCAAACAGCCTTGGACTAAGCATGTACCGTACGTCTGTACAGTATTCTAGGCAATGCCACTCCGACATTGCTCTTCCTAATATTCATATATTTCTAAATTCCATTCTTTTACTTTTAGATTTGAGTGTATTGTTGTGAATTGTTAGAAATTACTGCACTGTTAGAGCTAGGAACACAAGCATTTCGCTACACCCACAATAACATCTGCTAAATATGTGTGTGCAACCAATAAAATGTTATTTGATTTATGTCTACCTTCTTGGCTTGACAAAGGCAAGCACAGATAAAGAAACAGAGAAATAGAGCTGATATGAATACATGTGTATTTGTCTGTCTTGGCATGACATGAATGAACCAATCTGATGGACCAACCTGTGAGATCTTGTACCTTATGAATGAACCAAGAAAAATTGAAGAGTTATATATCCATTTTCAGAAATGTTGGTAAATTAGCTTGTATTGTTTAAAGAAATTATGAAAGAGATTTGTTGTGTTTCTTCTACTATCTAATCATGGCATGGGGTTGTTGAATGACAGAGATGTACAGTGGCTCGTGAAAGTATTCACCCTCCTTGGCATTTTTCTTATTTTGTTGCCTTACAACCTGGAATTATTTACACAACATGTCTACCACTTTGAAGATGCTAAATATTTTTGGGGTGAAACAAACAAGAAATATGACACAAAAAAAAGAACTTGAGCGTGCTTAACTATTCACCCCTCCCAAATTCAATACTTTGTAGAGCCACCTTTTGCAGCAACTACAGCTGAAAGTCTCTTGGGGTATGTCTCTGCAGGCTTAGCACATCTAGCCACTGGGATTTTTGCCCATTCTTCAAGGCAAAACTGCTTCGGCTCCTTCAAGTTGGATGGGTTCCGCTGATGTACAGCATTCTTTGTCATACCACAGATTCTCAATTGGATTGAGGTCTGGACTTTGACTTCCCCTTAAACCACTTGAGTGTTGCTTTAGCAGTATGCTTAGGGTCATTGCCCTGCTGGCTGGAATGTGAACCTCTGTCACAGTTTAAAATCTCTGGAAGACTGAAACAGATTTCCCTCAAGAATTTCCTTGTATTTAGCACCATCCATCATTCCTTCAATTCTGACCAGTTTCCCAGTCCCTGTCGATGAAAAACATCCCCACAGCATGATGCTGCCACCATCAAGCTTCACTGTGGGGATGGTGTTCTCGAGGTGATGAGAGGTGTTGGGTTTGCTCCAGACATAGCGTTTTCCGTGATGACCAAAAAGCAACATTTTAGTCTCATCTGACAAAAGTACCTTCTTCATATGTTTGAGGAATCTCCCACATGCCTTCTTAAGCAATGGCTTTTTACTGGCCACTCTTCCGTAAAGCCCAGCTCTGTGAAGTGTATGGCTTAAAGTGGTCCTATGGACAGATACTCCGATCTCTGCAATCTTCAGGGTAATCTTTGGTCTCTTTGTTGCCTCTCTGATTAATGCCCTCCTTACCTGGTTTTTGAGTTTGGTGGGCGGCTTTTCCGTTTTTTATTTTTTAGAATTTTTCGTTGTTGTTTTTTTTCATTTCACTTCACCAATTTGGACTGTTTTGTTTATGTCCATTACATGGCATCCAAATAAAAATACATGTAAATTACAGGTTGTAATGCAACAAAATAGGAAACCGCCAAGGGGATGATACTTTTGCAAGGCACTGTATTTGTTTAAAATCTATCACTTGATGGTTTCATTTCAAAAGAGACAAAATGCTACAGTGCCTTGCGAAAGTATTCGGCCCCCTTGAACTTTGCGACCTTTTGCCACATTTCAGGCTTCAAACATAAAGATATAAAACTGTCTTTTTTTGTGAAGAATCAACAACAAGTGGGACACAATCATGAAGTGGAACGACATTTATTGGATATTTCAAACTTTTTTAACAAATCAAAAACTGAAAAATTGGGCGTGCAAAATTATTCAGCCCCTTTACTTTCAGTGCAGCAAACTCTCTCCAGAAGTTCAGTGAGGATCTCTGAATGATCCAATGTTGACCTAAATGACTAATGATGATAAATACAATCCACCTGTGTGTAATCAAGTCTCCGTATAAATGCACCTGCACTGTGATAGTCTCAGAGGTCCGTTAAAAGCGCAGAGAGCATCGTGAAGAACAAGGAACACACCAGGCAGGTCCGAGATACTGTTGTGAAGCCGGATTTGGATACAAAAATATTTCCCAAGCTTTAAACATCCCAAGGAGCACTGTGCAATAATATTGAAATGGAAGGAGTATCAGACCACTGCAAATCTACCAAGACCTGGCCGTCCCTCTAAACTTTCAGCTCATACAAGGAGAAGACTGATCAGAGATGCAGCCAAGAGGCCCATGATCACTCTGGATGAACTGCAGAGATCTACAGCTGAGGTGGGAGACTGTCCATAGGACAACAATCAGTCGTATATTGCACAAATCTGGCCTTTATGGAAGAGTGGCAAGAAGAAAGCCATTTCTTAAAGATATCCATAAAAAGTGTCGTTTAAAGTTTGCCACAAGCCACCTGGGAGACACACCAAACATGTGGAAGAAGGTGCTCTGGTCAGATGAAACCAAAATTGAACTTTTTGGCAACAATGCAAAACGTTATGTTTGGCGTTAAAGCAACACAGCTGAACACACCATCCCCACTGTCAAACATGGTGGTGGCAGCATCATGGTTTGGGCCTGCTTTTCTTCAGCAGGGACAGGGAAGATGGTTAAAATTGATGGGAAGATGGTTGGAACCAAATACAGGACCATTCTGGAAGAAAACCTGATGGAGTCTGCAAAAGACCTGAGACTGGGACGGAGATTTGTCTTCCAACAAGACAATGATCCAAAACATAAAGCAAAATCTACAATGGAATGGTTCAAAAATAAACATATCCAGGTGTTAGAATGGCCAAGTCAAAGTCCAGACCTGAATCCAATCGAGAATCTGTGGAAAGAACTGAAAACTGCTGTTCACAAATGCTCTCCATCCAACCTCACTGAGCTTGAGCTGTTTTGCAAGGAGGAATGGGAAGAAATTTCAGTCTCTCGATGTGCAAAACTGATAGAGACATACCCCAAGCGACTTACAGCTGTTATCGCAGCAAAAGGTGGCGCTAAAAACTATTAACTTAAGGGGGCTGAATAATTTTGCACGCCCAATTTTTCAATTTTTGATTTGTTAAAAAAGTTTGAAATATCCAATAAATGTCGTTCCACTTCATGATTGTGTCCCACTTGTTGTTGATTCTTCACAAAAAAATACAGTTTTATATCTTTATGTTTGAAGCCTGAAATGTGGCAAAAGGTCGCAAAGTTCAAGGGGGCCGAATACTTTCGCAAGGCACTGTATATATCTGCCTCACTCTCAGAGTAATAAGTAGTACTGCTCGGTTTTACACAGTCAAACGTAGCAAATAACAACATTTTCAATAAAGAACTGTACAAATGATACATTTATGACGTCAATACTTACAACATTTTTACAAAAAATATTCAATACAGTAGTAATACATTTGAAATTTTAGTCATTTAGCAGAAGCTCTTTGTCACGCCCTGACCATAGAGAGCTGTTTATTCTCTGTTGGTTGGGGCGTGATAGTGACTAGGGTGGGTCATCTAGGTGATTAATGGTTTATGTTGGCCTGGTATGGTTCCCAATCAGAGACAGCTGTTTACCGTTGTCTCTGATTGGGGATCATCCTCATTGTGCTTTGTGGGAGCTTGTCTACAGATAGTTGCCTGTGTGCACACCAGTAGCGTCACGTTTCTTTTGTGCTGGTTTGTGCTGGTTTGGTGAGTTTCTATTAATTAAAATATGTGGAACTCCACGCACGCTGCGCCTTGGTCCAATCATTATGATGAACGTGACACTCTTATCCAGAACAACTTACAGTAAATACATTCATCTTAAGATAGTGAGAAAAGCACATAACACAGTGAAATATACAGGATACAAACATTCCATTCCAGCCAAACAATGGATTTACACTCAGTGCCCATTTTAATAGATACACCACCCAGTTCACGAAAATGGTTCGCTTCTACAGACAGTGAGTTAAGTGGCTGTGGCTTGCTATATAAAGCAGGCAGATAGACATTGAGACATTCAGTTACTGTTCAATTGAACGTTAGAATGGGCAAAACGAGTAACCTAAGCGACTTTGAGCGTGGTATGATCGTCAGTGTCAGGCACGCCGATTCCAGTATCTCAGAATTGGACGGCCTCCTGGGCTTTTCATTATCTAGGACTTACTGAGAATTGTCCGACAAATAAAAAACATCCACTCAGCGGCAGTCCTGTGGGCGAAAACAGCTTGTTGATGAGAGGTCAACAGAGAATGTCAAGAATCGTGCAAGCTAACAGGCGGGCTACAAACATGCAAGTACAACAGTTGTGTACAGAACGGCATCTCAGAAAGCTACAACTCATCGATCCTTGTCACGGATGGGCTATCAGCTAAAAACAAGAAGTGGCTCCAGTGGGCACACGATCACCAACACTGGACAATAGGGGAATGGAAAAACATTGCCTGGTCTGACGAATCTCGGTTCCTGTTGCGCATTGCTGATGGCAGAGTCAGTATTCGGAGTAAGCAGCATGGGTCCATTGCCCCATCCTGCCTGGTGTCTACAGTACAGGCTGGTGACGGTGGTGTAATGGTGTGGGGAATGTTTTCCTGGCACAAGTTACGTCCCTTGATACCAGTTAAGCAACGTGTCCATGCCCCAAATAATTCAGGATGTTCTGGGGGCAAAGGGGGGTCCGACCTGCTGCTAGATGAGTGTACCTTATAAACTCGCAAACCGAGTGTATACTCTTTGGTCAAAAAGAAAAACGTAACATTTTGATACACATCTCAAATGAATGAATAATACATCTGAGAACAGTGATATTTTACACACATATAAACGTACCCATAAGCAAAGCAATTATTTCTGATGAAAAAACACAAATGTGAAAAATTGTTGCATGTAGCGTTTTGGATAAAAACTCTTCAATTGAAAACACACACTCACATACATACAGAAAACCTTCACACACATACACACAACCTCTGACTGTCCCACACAAATATTTCTAAATATCATACTGCATATCTGTGTGTGTATTATGAGGTCACAGGAACATTTGTGTGTGTTAGGAAACAGTGACGCGAGGTTGCTTTGTCATCGCTGCAGGGTGAGAGGAGAGGCAGAGTGACAGTTAGGGTGAGGTACAGTAGACAGAGAGTTGTAGCATGTGGAGGCTTGCTACTTCAGTGTGGGGTTTAAACGCTCAGTAGAGTAAACATTCCAGAACCCGGTTTTTCTCTCTCTTGTTTTCCTCTCTCTGTTTCTCTCACTCTCTTGTTTTCTCACTTATTTTTCCCCTCTATCTCTCTGTCATGTTTTTCTGTCTTCGACTCTCTCTATTTTTCTTTTTCTTTCACAAATCCATCATACAGACAGGAAGGGCCCTGGCCTGATAGTGATTCTAACTCCACCCTCCTGTACAGTAAGCCTACACTGCACCATTTAATATCTTCAACCCTTCATTTCACCATCTCTCTCTTTCCACCCAGACTAGGCCTCTGCCTCACCCACTCCTGACTACAGTAACTCACAGAAAAACTTTCCAGCTTAAATATGCCCCTGAGGTTAAAACACACGCTTCTGACATCACGCACTGTTTCATCACTGATTGGTCAATTGATGGTTTAGAACATTTTTGGTCAAATTGTTCTCAAAATGGAGTCAGAATATGAGTCACTGATCCTCATCAGAGCAATTAAGTAGAATGTTTAGATAGACACTGATCCTAGATCAGGTTAATGTTCATTTAATAATGGGAAAGGCTTGGATGGATGGTCCAAAAAACTATTTAAGAGATATTGCAGCTTTACCCAACAGACACAGCCTTTAGAGCAGAACCATTTGAATTCAATTACTTTTTGACAGAATTCCTTTTGATTTAAACAAAACTGTCCAGACATGTTTGCCCACGGAATAAGTGGTCAGAAATTGACTTTTTGGACCTGAACGCCAAAACATTTAGGAGATTGACACATTTTGTATACCCCACCATACCATGAGGCAGCCTGAAGCAGCCTGCTACTGCCTAAAACAGCCTGGAACAGCCTGAAACAGCCAAATACAGCCTGGAGCAGCCTAAAACAGCCTGGAACAGCCTGGAACAGCCTGGAACAGCCTGGAACAACCTGGAACAGCCTAAAGCAGCCTGAAGCTTCCTGAAGCAGCCTGGAACAGCCTGAAGCAGCCTGGAACAGCCTGGAGCAGCCTGAAGCAGCCTGGAGCAGCCTGGAACTGCCTGGAACAACCTGGAGCAGCCTGGAACAGCCTGGAACAGCCTGGAGCAGCCTGGAGCAGCCTGGAGACAACCATGTCTGTCCCCAGTAGAAGAGCCAGTGGGAACCCAAGGGGGAGAGACTGGAGAAGGAGTGGAGGGAGGTAGGTAGGGAGATGGGGATAAGAGCAAGGAGAGGGAAAGAGAGGAGAACAAGGAGAGGAGGGAGAGAGGGAGGGAAGAGAGAGAAGAGACAGGGAGAGAGAGTAGAAGGAAGAAAGGCGAGGAGAACGAGGAGAATGAGGAGTGGGAGAAGGGAAGAGCAGGGGAGGTCTATGTGAACTTCAGTTGTCCAGTCTGTTACCCAACATGCTCTCTGATGTCTCCGCTGATCAGAAAAACAGCAGAGAGAGGCACGGTCAGTACAGATACACACACACACACACACACACACACACACACACACACACACACACGCACACACACGCTCACACACACACACAGTCAAATACACACAGTATTCAGTGGCCTTGTCACCATAGTAACCATAGTAACACAGTGACCCTGGCCTTCCGGCGCCGACAGAGATGGCCGCCTCGATACGCGTTCCTAGGAAACTATGCAGTATTTTGTTTTTTTACGTGTTATTACTTACATGGGTACCCCAGGTAATCTTAGGTTTCATTACATACAGTCGGAAGGAACTACTGAATATAAGAGCAACGTCAACTCACCATCATTACGACCAGGAATATGACTCTCCGGGAGCGGATCCTGTGTTTTGCCTTCCACACAGGACAATGGATCGGATCTCAGCCGGCGACCCTAAACAACGACGCCGTAAAGGGGCAAACAAAGTGGTCTTCTGGTCAGGCTCCGTATACGGGCACATCTCGCACCACTCCCTAGCATACTACTCGCCAATGTCCAGTCTCTTGACAACAAGGTTAATGAAATCTGAGCAAGGGTAGCATTCCAGAGAGACATCAGAGACTGTAACGTTCTTTGCTTCACGGAAACATGGCTCACTCGAGAGACGCTAACGGAGTCGGTGCAGCCAGCTGGTTTCTTCACGCATCGCGCCGACAGAAACAAGCATCTTTCTGGTAAGAAGAGGGTGGGTGGGTATGCCTTATGATTAACGAGACGTGGTGTGATCATAACAACATGCAGGAACTCAAGTCCTTCTGTTCACTTGACTTAGAATTCCTCACAATCAAATGTCGACCGCATTATCTACCTAGGGAATTCTCTTCGATTATAATCACAGCCGTATATATTCCCCCCCAAGCAGACACATTGATGGCCCTGAACAAATTTTATTTGACTCTATGTAAACTGGAAACCACATATACTGAGGCTGCATTCATTGTAGCTGTGGATTTTAACAAGGCTAATCTGAAAACAAGACTCCCTAAATTCTATCAGCATATCAATTGTGCTACCAGGGCTGGTAAAACCCTGGATCATTGTTATTCTAACTTCTGCGACGCATATAAGGCCCTTCCCCGCCCTCCTTCGGAAAAGCTGACCACGACTCCATTTTGTTGCTTCCAGCCTACAGACAGAAACTAAAACAAGAAACTCCTGCACTCAGGTCTGTTCAACGCTGGTCCGACCAGTCTGATTCCACGCTTCAAGACTGTTTCGATCACGTGGATTGCGAAATGTTCCGCATTGCGTCCAACAACAAAATTTACGAATACACTGATTCGGTGAGCGAGTTCATTAGAAAGTGCATCGGAGACGTTATACCCACAGCAACGATTAAAACATTCCCAAACCAGAAACCGTGGATTGATGGCAGCATTCGCGCGAAACTGAAAGCGCGAACCACTGCTTTTAACCAGGGCAAGGTGAACGGAAACATGACCGAATACAAACAGTGTCGCTATTCCCTCCCCAAAGCAATCAAACAAGCTAAGTGTCAGTATAGAGACAAAGTACGGCTCAGACACAAGAGGTATGTGGCAGTGTCTACTAGTCAATCACAGATTACAAAAAGAAAACCAGCCCCGTCGCGGACCAGGATGTCTTGCTCCCAGACAGACTAAATAACTTTTTTGCTCGCTTTGAGGACAATACAGTGCCACTGACACGGCCCTCTACCAAAACCTGCGGGCTCTCCTTCACTGCAGCCGGCGTGAGTAAAACATTTAAACGTGTTAACCCTCGCAAGGCTGCAGTCCCAGACGGCATCCCCAGCCGCTTCCTCAGAGCATGAGCAGACCAGCTGGCTGGTGTGTTTACGGACATATTCAATCAACCCTTATCCCAGTCTGCTGTTCCCACATGCTTCAAGAGGGACACCATTGTTCCTATTCCCAAGAAAGCTAATGTTTCTGAGCTAAACGACTACCGCCCCGTAGCACTCACTTCCGTCATCATGAAGTGCTTTGAGAGACTAGTCAAGGACCATATCACCTCCACCCAACCTGACACCCTAGACCCACTCCAATTTGCTTACCGCCCCAATAGGTCCACAGATGACGCAATCGCAACCACACTGCACACTGCCCTAACCCATCTGGACATGTTGAATACCTATGTGAGAATGCTGTTCATCGACTCCAGCTCAGCATTTAACATCATAGTACCCTCCAAACTCGTCATCAAGCTCGGGACCCTGGGTCTCGACCCCGCACTGTGAAACTGGGTACTGGACTTCCATCTCCACACCGTTGATCCTCAACACTGGGGCCCCACAAGGGTGCGTTCTGAGCCATCTCCTGTACTCCCTGTTCACCCAAGACTGCGTGGCCACGCACGCCTCCAGCTCAATCATCAAGTTTGCCATAGAAAATATTTTGCAAATAAATTCATTAAAAATCCTACAATGTGATTTTCTGGATTTTTTTTCTCATTTTGTCTGTCATAGTTGAAGTGTACCTATGATGAAAATTACAGGCCTCTCTCATCTTTTTAAGTGGGAGAACTTGCACAATTGGTGGCTGACTAAATACTTTTTTGCCCCACTGTACATACTGTACTCTATATCATCTACTGCATCTTTCCATCTTTATGTAATACATGTATCACTAGCCACTTTAAACTATGCCACTTTATGTTTATATACCCTACATTACTCATCTCATATGTATACACTGTACTCTATACCATCTACTGCATCTTTATGTAACACATGTACCACTAGCCACTTTAAACTATGCCACTTTGTTTACATACCCTACATTACTCATCTCATATGTATATAGTGTACTCGATACCATCTACTGCATCTTGCCTATGCCGTTCTGTACCATCACTCATTCATATATCTTTATGTACACATTCTTTATCCCTTTACACTTGTGTGCATAAGGTAGTAGTTGTGGAATTGTTAGGTTAGATTACTCGTTGGTTATTACTGCACTGTCGGAACTAGAAGCACAAGCATTTCACTACACTCGCATTAACATCTGCTAACCATGTGTATGTGACAAATAAAATTAGATTTGATTTAGATAGATCCTGTCCCTTGAAGCTCAGAGTGGTGGAGTAATAAAGACATCATCAACAGCCTGGTGGGTTATCTGTAGACAGCAGTGCGGACACAGAGAGAGAGGGAAGGATGGAGTGGGGGAGACAGAGAGAGAGATGGAGACAGAGGGGGGAACAGGGAGAGGGATGGAGAGAGATTGGAGAAAGAGAGAGGGGTGGAGAGAGGAATGGAGAGAGAGGGGAGACGGAGAGAAAGATGGAGTGAGAGGGGACAGAGAGAGGGTTGGAGAAAGGGATAGACAGAGGCTGTGAATGATCTAAGAGACATGGCAAGAAGGGCCTTCTATACCATCAAAAGGAACATAAAACAACATCCCAAATAGGATCTGGCTAAAAATACTTCAATCAGTTATCGAACCCATTGCCCTGTCATAACTCTCCTTGTTCGGGCGGTGTTCGGCGGTCGACGTCACCAGCCTTCTAGCCATCGCCGATCCACTTTTCATTTTCCACTTGTTTTGTCTTTGTTTTACACACCTGGTTTCAATTCCCCAATTACGTGTTCATTATTTAACCCTCTGTTTTCCCCATGGATTTTGTGCATGTTTGTTTATTGTAATTTCGGTCCATTGTTTGTGGGCCTGGTGTTACTTCAGGTATTTTGATATTCTGAGTATATATATTTGATATTCTTGTGTATTCTCATCTCTGCTGTCCTGCGCCTGACTCTTCTGCACCAGCTACACCCAGATCCTTACATGCGCTTTGTGGTTGTGAGGTCTGGGGTCCGCTCACCAACCAATACTTCACAAAATGGGGCAAAGAATTGTGACTGCATGTAGAATTCTGCAAAAATGGACTTTGTGTACAACACAAAACTCCAAACAGTCAATGCAGAGCAGAATTAGGACTATATCCACTTGTTATCAAAATCCAGAAAAGAGCTGTTAATTCTTGATGCACCCATCCCGTTAGCGGGATCATTTTCGTCAACATTCGCTGAATTGCAGAGCGCCAAATTCAAATTAAATTACTAAACATTTAATTTTCATGAAATCACAAGTGCAATATAGCAAAACACAGCTTAGCTTGTTGTTAATCCACCTGGCGTATCAGATTTCAATAAAGCTTTTCGACGAAAGCATACCAAGCGTTTATGTTAGGACATCTCTCTCAGTGGACAAACTATTGCAAACAGCTAGCAGCCAAGTAGATTGGTCAGGAAAGTCAGAAAAGCAATAAATGAAATTGCTTACCTTTGATGATCTTCGGATGTTTGCACTCACGAGATTCCCAGTTATTTTTATATCCAAAATACCTCCATTTGTTTGGCGCGTTATGTTCAGAAATCCACAGGCTCGAGCTGTCACGACATCGCAGACGAAAATTCCAAATAGTATCCGTAATGTCAAACGTTTTTCATAATCAATCATCAGGTTTTTTTTCCAATATATAATCGATAATATATCAACCGGGACTTTAGCTTCTTCAATAGGAGAGAGAGAGAGACAACGGCTGATCCAAGCAGTTGCGCAAGCAAAACTCTGGGGACATCCAGCTATACACTGACGCGATGTGATCTTTCTCGCTCATTTTTCAAAATAAAATCCTGAAACTATGTCTAAAGACTGTTCCCAACATGGGGAAGCCATAGGAAAATGAATATGGTTGATATCCCTTTAAATGGAGGGAAGACATTCAATGGAACATGGAGCTTTCAATTTAGAGGCCACTTCCTGGTTGAATTTTCCTCAGGTTTCCGCCTGCAATATCAGTTCTGTTATACTCACAGACAATATTTTGACAGTTTTGGAAACTTTAGAGTAGGATAGAAAACAATCGGACAATTATATGCGTATTCTAGATTTTGGGCCTGAGAAATAGGCAGTTCAATTTGGGTACGTTTTTCATCCAAAAATCAAAATACTGCCCCCTGCACTCAACAGGTTAAATTCTACAACCATCGAAAAGGAAGCGATGTCCACACATTCCTAGAGAAGAGTCCCCTCATCCAGCTGGTTTTTGGGGCTCTGTTCACAAACACGAACAGAGCCCCAGGACAGAAACACATTCAGACCCAACAACCTTGTGAGAAAGCAAAAAGATATCTATTTGACACCCTGGAAATAATCAACAAAAAAACAGAGCAAACTAGAATGCTATCTGGCCCTAAACAGAGAATACCTGACCACTATGACTGACCCTAAATTAAGAAAAGCTTTGACTATGTACAGACTCAGTGAGCATAGCCTTGCTATTAAGACAGGCTATATGCACACTGCCCACAAAATGAGGTGGAAACTTAGCTGCACTTCCTAACCTCCTGCCAAATGCATGACAACATTAGAGATACATATTTCCCACAGATCACACAGACCCACAAAGAACTTAAAAACAAGTCAAACATTGATGAACTCCCATATCTGTTAGGTGAAATACTGTAGTGTGTAATCACAGCAGCAAGATGTATGGCCCATTGCACAAACAACATTGTAAATACAACTTACTGTATATCTATCTGTTTTTATTTTCCCTTTCATACTTCAACTATTTGTACATTGTTACAACACTGTACATAGACAATAATATAACATTTGAAAGGTCTATATTCTTTAAAAACTTTTTGGAGTGTAATTTGTATTTATTTATTATTTCCCTTGTTTATTTCCCTTTTGTTCATATTCTATTCCATTTGCTTTGTCAAAGTAAACATATGTCAATTATGCCATTTAAATTGAATTGAAAAAATAATAGAGAGGGGAACAGAGGGAGGGATGGCGAGAGAGGGGGGAACAGAGGGAGGGATGGAGAGAGAGAGGGGAACAGAGGGAGGGATGGAGAGAGAGGGGGGAACAAAGGGAGGGATGGAGAGAGAGAGGGGGGAACAGAGGGAGGGATGGAGAGAGAGGGGTAACAGAGGGAGGGATGGAGAGAGAGGGGTAACAGAGGGAGGGATGGAGAGAGAGTGGGAACAGAGGGAGGGATGGAGAGAGAGGGGAAAC
Source organism: Oncorhynchus clarkii lewisi (assembly GCF_045791955.1). NCBI lineage: Eukaryota > Metazoa > Chordata > Actinopteri > Salmoniformes > Salmonidae > Oncorhynchus > Oncorhynchus clarkii. The sequence goes on from NC_092177.1 coordinate 23,087,068, forward strand.
AGAGGGAGGGATGGAGAGAAAGGGGGGAACAGAGAGAGGAATGTAGAGAGAGAGCTGGAGAGAGGGGGAACAGGCAGAGGGTTGGAGAGAGAGAGAGGAATAGAGAGATGGAGAGAGGAGGGACCAGAGAGAGGGATGGAGAGAGAGAGGGGAACAGAGAGAGGTATGGAGAGAGAGGGGGATGCCGAGAGAGGAGCAGAGAGGGATGGAGAAAGAGGGGAGGGAAGGATGGAGAGCGAGGGGTGAGAGAGAGAGAGGGATGGAGAGAGAGGAAGGAACAGAGAGAGGGATAGAGAGGGGTGACAGAAAGAAACTGAGGGACTGGGGCTAGTTCTGCCCTCCAACTGACCTCATGTTCATCCTTCCTCTCAGAGCTCCCTGCTGTGTGTGTGTGTGTGTGTGTGTGTGTGTGTGTGTGTGTGTGTGTGTGTGTGTGTGTGTGTGTGTGTGTGTGTGTGTGTGTGTGTGTGTGTGTGTGTGTGTGTGTGTGTGTGTGTGCGTGTGTGTGTGTGTGTGTTAGGACACAGCCTGAGCTATAGTGTTCGTAGTATTAGCTCTGCAGTTTTAATGAAATTGTTAACCCTTAAAACCTCTTGGGGCTAGGGAGCATTTTCACTTTTGGATAAATAGCGTGCCCAATTTCAACTTCCTGCTACTCATGCCAAGAATATAAGATGTTATTCATAGATTTGGATAGAAAACACTCTGAAGTTTCTAAAACTGTTTGAATCATGTCTGTGAGTATAACAGAACTTACAGTATGTAGCAGGCAAAACCCCAAGGACTAACTGTTCAGAATTATTATTTTTTTGCCTCTCTCTGTCATTGCCCAGGGATATTTCTTAGGAATCCGTTTTCAGTTCCTACCGCTTCCACTGGTTGTCACCAGTCTTTGGAATTTGGTTGAGGTTATTCCTTTGTGCAATGAAGAAGTAGGCCAACTAGGAACTGGGTACACTGTTGAGAGTTGCGCAAGACGTGAAAAGTATCGCTGGTTTGTTTTCATTCCTGTATTGAACACAGAAAGATCCGTCTACAATTTGATCGATTATTAACGTTTAAAAATACCTAAAGTTGTATTACAAAAGTAATTTGAAATATTTTGGCAAAGTTTATAGGCATCTTTTGAAATATTTTGTAAGCTGTTTTTTTCTGGATCAACTGCGATTTATAAATGGACATTTTGGATATATATGGACGAAATGAATCGGAAAAAAGGACCAATTGTGATGTTTATGGGACATATTGGAGTGCCAACAAAATAAGCTTGTCAAAAGGAATGCATGTTTTATATTTTATTTCAGCGTTTTATTGAAGGGTTGAAATATGCTAAATTGACTAAGAACACGTTCTCATTTACAGCAATGACCTGGGGAGAGGAGGGGGGATGAATGAGCCAATTGGAAGCTTGAAATTATTAGGTGGTCATGATGGTATGAAGGCTAGATTGGATATTTAGCCAGGACACCAGGGTAAACGCCCCTACTCTTACGATCAGTGCCATGGGATCTTTAGTGACCACAGAGAGTGAGGACACACATTCAACGCCCCATCTGAAAGACAGCACCCTACACAGGTCACTGTCCCCAATCACTGTTCTGGAGCATTGGGATATTTTTTTTTTTAGACCAGAATGAGTGCCTCCTACTGGCCCTCAAACTGGCCCTCAACTTCCCTCTGCTCCCAGCCACAGTGAGTTAGTGGGACAGTCACAACGATGGCTCCGGCCTGCCAGACCAAAGTAACCCAGTCTGTGTCTGACTGCTGCCCAAACCCTTAGGCCCTGCATGCTCATGTCTCTCCTCTCCTCTCCTCTCCTCTCCTCTCCTCTCCTCTCCTCTCCTCTCCTCTCCTCTCCCATCCCCTCTCCTCTCCTCTCGTCTCCTCTCCTCTCCTCTCCCTCCTCCCCCTCCCCTACTCTCCATTCTTTCCTCTCCTCTCCTCTCCATTCTTTCCTCTCCTCCCTCTAAAACAGATCATGGTGGCACTTGTGATAAAACCCTCACAACACAGAGCCAGTAGAGATGGTATGGATCTGTTATTACTGTAGTTTTATCCAGACAGTACAGATTGAGCTCTAACAATTACCTGTTTGTGATCACACACAATCCATCCATGGGACTAGAAAGGAAAGAATTGTGTAATGTGTACATAGACACATACACATACACACAAGCACACACCCACACACCTACACAAACACACACACACTTACACACTCCTCTATTACAGAGTCTTTCTGACTGGCCCAATCTCTCTCATTTGCCTCTGTCTGTAATCTAAAGAGACACATACACACACACACACACACACACACACGCACGCACTCAGGCGTCAGTCACAACAACACTACGGATTGGATTGTGTTAGTCCACTCATCAGAGGCTTATCGATCCCACTCATCTCTCCTTCTCTCCCTTCTTCTCACTCCAGCTCCTCTTCTGCTCTTTAATGACCGTGTTTTCCCAGCTGTGTTATTGAGGTGGAAGTGTTAGCTGCTGGTGCTGCTGGTGATATGAGCTGTGAAAAGAAGCCCTATCTCCTTCCAATCCCTTTGAATGTTTGAGTGATGTAATGTTACGCTGGCCTAAAATGTAATTCTTTCCCAAATTATATATATAATTCATTGATATTCCATTACAGCAAAATTAAATCTTACGAATCCGATTGAACACATCTTTTCTTGGGTGAGAAAATTCTAAACTCTTACGTTGACAAAGACAATAATACCAAAATATTTGACTAAATATTTGAAATAGTGTACATATCTTGGCCTGTCTCCAGCAGACAGATTGCCAATGTCGGCTCCACTACAGTATGTCTCTGTTATCTATTTATTCACGTGATCCTGTGGTGACGAGTCAGATAAGCCAGCCCAGGTGACTAGTCTGTCACCAACCAGGCCACCCTAACCACTCTACCAGCTCAGCTAATTGACTGTGACAATTTCCCATGTCACACCATCCCTTTAATGTCAAAGACACACCACACATCCCAGCCCAGCCACATAAGTATATTAGCATGTTTAGGTAAAAATAGACAGTGTGGTTAAATAAATCCCCATGGGATGGTTGAAGGGCACCTGTGATCTTGTTATTGGGGTTAGCAGGGTTTTATTGTAGCCCTGTAGCCCTCCCTTTCTGAGGAGTGGAAACAGTGGCAGGGACCTGTGCTGTGAGTGAACCACGAGCCCTGTCACGCCATGAAAAAAAGGAAAAGAAAAAGAGAGAGAGAGAGAGAGAGAGAACAATAGAGAGGACAAGAGATAGGACAAGAGAGTGGACAAGTCAGAGGACAAGAGAGAGGACAAGTCCGAGGACAAGTCAAATGATGAGAGGACAAGAGAGAAGACAAGCCAGAGGACAAGAGAGCAAGAGAGAGGACAAGTCAGATGACAAAAGAGAGGACAAGCCAGAGGACAAGAGAGAGGACAAGTCAGAGGACAAGAGAGAGGACAAGTCAGAGGACAAGAGAGAGGACAAGTCAGAGGACAAGTCAGATGATGAGAGGACAAGAGAGAAGGCAAGCCAGAGGACAAGTCAGAGGACAAGTCAGAGGACAAGAGAACAAGAGAGAGGACAAGTCAGATGACAAAAGAGTGGACAAGCCAGAGGACAAGTCAGAGGACAAGAGAGAGGACAAGTCAGAGGACAAGAGAGAGGACAAGTCAGAGGACAAGTCAGATGGCGAGAGGACAAGAGAGAGGACAAAAGAGAGGACAAGCCAGAGGACAAGAAAGAGAACAAGAGAGAGGACAAGTCAGATGACAAAAGAGAGGACAAGCCAGAGGACAAGTCAGAGGACAAGTCAGATGACGAGAGGACAAGAGAGAGGTCAAGCCAGAGGACAAGTCAGAGGACAATTCAGAGGACAAGAAAGAGAACAAGAGAGAGGACAAGTCAGATGACAAAAGAGAGGACAAGTCAGATGATGTAAGAGAAGGGGCAAGAGAGAGGACAAATACGAAGACAAGAGTGGGGACAAGAGGAAGAACAAGCCAGAGGACAAGAGAGAGGACAAGTCAGATGATGAAATAGGGGACAAGAGAGAGTACAAGTCAGGGGACAAGAGAGAGGACAAGTCAGATGATAAGAGAAGGGACAAGATAGAGGATAAATCTGAGGACAACAGAGAGGACAAGAGAGGACAAGAGAAAGGACAAGAGAGAGGATAAATCAGAAGACAAGAGAGAGGATGAGAGGACAAGAGAGGACAAGAGAGAGAATAAGTCAGAGGATAAGAGACAGGACAAGAGAGAGGGCAAGTCAGAGGATAAGAGACAGGAAAAGAGAGAGGACAAGTCAGAGGACAAGAAAGAGAACAAGAGAGAGGACAATCATATGACAAGAGAGAGGACAAGCCAGAGGACAAGTCAGATGATAAGAGAAGGGACAAGAGAGAGGATATATCAGAAGACAAGAGAGAGGACAAGAGAGGACAAGATAGGACAAGAGTGAGGACAAGCCAGAGGACAAGAGAGAGGACAAGTCAGATGATAAGAGAGGGGACAAGAGAGAGGACAAGTCAGAGGACAAGAGAGAGGACAAGTCAAAGGACAAGAGAGAAGACAAGAAAGAGGATAAATCAGAAGACAAGAGAGAGGGCAGAAAGGACCAGTCAGAGGACAAGAGAGAGGACAAGAAAAAGGACAAGTCAGAGGATAAGAGACAGGACAAGAGCGAGGGCAAGTCAGAGGATAAGAGACAGGACAAGAGAGAGGGCAAGCCAGAGGATAAGAGACAGGACAAGTTAGAGGACAAGAGACAGGACAAGAGAGAGGACAAGTCAGAGGATAAGAGACAGGACAAGAGTGAGGGCAAGTCAGAGGATAAGAGACAGGACAAGAGAGAGGGCAAGTCAGAGGATAAGAGACAGGACAAGTCAGAGGACAAGAAACAGGACAAGAGAGAGGACAGAGGCAAGTCAGAGGCATGGAAAGCAGTTTTGAGGAAGCTGAAAAGACTGTACTATGAATGGACTGTGTCAACTTTTCCTTTAGCGTGGACTTTCCCTTGATAGAGTACATAGACAAGGTGAGGGCTCGTCTTGTAATAACTGCTATTAAAAACTAGATGACCTTTTCTAAGCGTCAGTGGTGTTTGATAACACAGTGAGAGTGATCTGGCTAGATGGTGTGTTTCTTTATTTTGATGTATTTTTTACCTTTATTTTAACAGGTCAATTAAGACAAATTCTCATTTCCAATGACGGCCTGGCAGTCGATGACATCGAAAACGAATTTCCATTTGGATTGAACATTTTACAATTCAAAGTGAATTAGTGTCTTTCTAGGCACCCGTTTCCCCAGGACTATATTCTGCAGTGACCTCTGACCTAAGTACAAACTACACAGTAGAGCACACACTTCCTAGGACCACATTAAAAGAGACATTGGCTGTGTTCGAATAACCATACTAATATACTGTGCACTTCATACTTAATGAGTATATACTAAGTGCTACTGTATATACTATTAGTACATTTTAGTATACTGTAAACGAACGGTATCCTTTCAGTTGAGCATACTAGTGCTACGCCTGACTACCGGAAGTTGATGCTGTTATGCTTGTTAGCATAACAAATTACTAGCTAGGCATTTTATGACTTCGGGTGTGATCGTAATTTCAATCTGGAGTGAGAGAGTGCGCTCTGGGCATTCGTAATTTCAGAGCGTTGTCAGATTGTCCATTTGTAAATTATGAGCATTTCCCTCTTGGAGCGTCAACAACGCACACTGGACGCTATGGCCGAGGAATAGGGTTGATCCGAGCGTTCTGACCATCACAACGCCAGTCAAGCACACAAGCTAACTGGCTAGCTTCTTCCAAACACAAATGAGAGAACACCTGACTGACCATTTTGCTCTCCCTAGCAGAGCAGGTTAGGCTGTTTTAACCCTTGTGTCGTCTAAGTGTAAAAAATTACCTGCCACTATGTTGAACAGCAGAGAAAACCCCCTAAATTATATTTTTTCAACTTGAAATTTGATTACTTTTCCTAGAGTGACCCCAACATTAGAAAAAGTGAAACATCTCCTTTATTCATATTTCAATGAAAGCTGTACACCACCAAGGTACAAATATTCTTAGGGTAATTTTTATATAAATCCATTTACACACCACAAAAACCACAAAGTGTCACGATCATGAGGAGAGACGGACCAAGGCGCAGCGTGAGTGGAGTTCCACATCTTTATTTTGTGTGAAACTTAAAACCAAGAAACAAACAATGACCGTGCAGTACCGGGGTGCAACATGCACTCACTCAAAAAAATATCCCACAAAGCAGATGGGAACAGGGAACCCTTAACCGCTCTGCGCACCGAACCCGTTAGCGGGATTAAATTCGACAACATACGGTGATCGCTACATAAATAGTAATATCTTGTTACGGAGGTGGTCCCTGCACAGGGACAGCTCAGCGGAAATTTCAGAGCGCCACCTATAGTACTCAAGTATAGTACTCGATAAATCTCAAACTTTCATAAAAATACACATGCAAGGTACTGAATTAAAGCTACACTCGTTGTGAATCTAGCCACCAAGTCAGATTTGTAAAATGCTTTTCGATGAAAGCATGAGAAGCTATTATCTGATAGCATGCACCCCCCAAAATACCAGCACGACACGTAAACAACAGATTTTGCGGTAGCCGGCGCTACCCAAAACGCAGAAATAAAATATAAAACATTCATTACCTTGGACGAGCTTCTTTGTTGGCACTCCTATATGTCCCATAAACATCACAATTGGGTCTTTTTCCCCATTAAATCCGTCATTGTATACCCAAAATGTCATTTGCTGAAGGCCAGTCTGATGCTGCAAAAAGCCCATTTACAAGACGCAACGTCACTTTTTAAAATTACAGAAGTCGCCTATAAACTTTTACAAATCACTTCAAACGACTTTTCTAAACCAACTTTAGGTATTAATAAACGTTAATGATGTATCAAATTGATCACGGGGCGATCTGTATTCGATAGCAGCAAGTCTGGAAATCATCGTCCATTTTTTCAGTTTCACAACATACTGTGGTGCGCCTCAAGAAAGGAGGGGTCTATTCGTGTTGTAACCAAGGATAAATGAGTCAGAAATTGACAGCAATGGCGACATCATGTGGAAGCTGTAGGCGTTTATTTTCATATATTTTCTGTCGTCTTAAACAATACATTGAATGGCGGACGAATATTTTTTTTGTGTTTTTGGTAAACAGTTTTACCAAGGATTTTTACTCCTAAACACGTTCTGTTATAGCCACAGACCCGATTTAACCAGTTTTAGAGACTTCAGAGTGTTTTCTATACACACATGCTTATCATATGCATATACTATATTCCTGGCATGAGTAGCAGGACTTTGAAATGTTGCGCGATTTTTTACAAAAAGCTGCAAAAATTTGCATCATCCATAACAGGATATTAAACATTCATGAATATACAAGTGTCTCACATGTTTCGAAAGCCTAGAATCTTGCTAATCCAACTTCGTTGTCAGATATAAAAAGGGATTTCCTGCGAAAGAATACGATGCGATTATCTGAGGATGATTATGTGTTGGAAGACCAACCCATGTAGTAAACTTCGGCGTAAAGAGGGTCATTCGCCATTAAAGATTCATACTGGAAGGAGCGCATGTTACGCACAGCACTTTTTTGGTAAAGCGCATCTTCAGCTGTTTATATATCAATCAGTATGGCGACTAAGTCAGGGAAAGCTTAATCTAAGTCTAGATATACAGATGTACACACAATTTTAGAATAAATTGATCGGGAAAGTGAGACAGAGATTGTTGGAGGACGATTCATTTAGCTAGCATAGCTTTGATTCCCAAATGGAGGAATATTTTTTGAACGGAGAGGACATCGTTTTGGACTGGTAAGTTCTTCTCATGCTAATGCCGTTGTTTGAAATTATATAATATAAATATTATTTGTGATTTGTTTAAATTTTAGTAGCAATATATAAAAATGTAATGACATTTGTAAAGTACACGTTGGCTATACATTGTGGGTGGGGGTATGTTTGTATGTATGTTTATGACCCATAGCCTATGTTTGTGTGTGTATATACTGTATACATATTGTGGATTAGAGGGAGCATGGCCGAGATGCGTGTGTCTGCCGCTCCACCCCACCCCACCCCCACATGAAATAGCCTATTTGAGGCTTTTGAGGGGAGGGCAGGCCCACAACAATGGCCAAAGTGAAATGGAGACAGTAGATGCAGCTGGTCTGTTGTAATATAAGAAAGACAGTAGATCTAGCTGGTCTGTCATACTATAATAGAGACAGTAGATCTAGCCGAAATGTCATAATATAAAATAGACAGTAGATCTAGCTGGTCTGCCATAATATAAATGAGACAGTAGAGCTAGCAGGTCTATAATAATATATATAACCTTATTTTCCCTGTACTCTATATATATCTGTTTATTATACCTGTTGATACAGGGCTCATATGTGAAACTATTCTAACTGAATATTTTCTTTCACAGTGACACTGACTCCGAATGGGAGCCCCCAGTGCCAAGGTGTCCATCCCCCACTGAAACTGGTTCATCCAGCCGGACACCTGTTGTCTCAGCGTTACTGGGGCATGGACCGCAAAAAATGTCCCCATTCCAACTGCAATAAAGGACTACAACAAGAGCATGGGAGGTGTGGACCTGTCAGATGCACTGATAGGCTATTACAATGTTCTCCATAAGTTGATGAAATGGTACAAGACCTTCTTCAATCATTTCATCGACATTGCTGTTGTGAATGCATTCATCCTACACAAGGAAATGGCTAAGAGCTGTGGAAAGCCCCCCATCTCACAGCTAGCCTTCAGAGAGCTGCTCATCAAGGAGCTTGCTGGCTACAGCACCACAGCACCACGTTCTGGCCCCTCTATCTCTGTCCCTTCTGCTCCTGCCACAAGAGTGGTGTTCATCTGCCCAAATTTATTTCTGCAGGCATGGATGTGCCTCAGGGCCAAAAGGGCACAGCATGGAGGCTTCGCTGTGTTCTTTGCAAAATGAAGTCCCCCATCACCTGCACCACATGCTTGGTGACCCTCTGCTTTACAGAAGAGAGAGACTGCTATGGCACCTGGCATCAGCAGCACAATATTGTGTAGAGGACTGAGGGTCTTCCAAATATTGAAAGTGTTATTTTGTAAATGTATATATATTTTTTCATGTTTTTTCTCCATTTTTTGGGGGTATTTTGTATATAGTTATTCCATTCAAAATGTATAACTTCACCAATTTGGCCACTTGGGTACATGTGGGCTACTTGTGTGGGACACCTGGGTGACTTCATGATAAATGTCATTTTGGAAGTTATTATTTTGAAACTTTGCACAAGTACTGTTGCCCTCTTATGTTTTTCACTGAAATTGTCGCCATCATCCTATCTGAATGTTTGTTTTGTCTTGTTCATTTTAAAGATAATGATACAACAATAAAAATGAAAAAACATATGTTTTTTTTATTGTATTATCTAAACCAGATCTATTGTGTTACATTCTCCTATATTCAATTCACATTTGCACAGTTAGATTTGGCTATGTCTTCAGGCGGAAATGGAAAAAAAGTAGGGGGGTAAGAGTAAGAGGTTTTAAGTATGATCCCCAATTAGAGCCAACGAACATCAGCTTGAACTCAGGCAAAACTTAAACTTTCTTGTGCATGTGTAGCATCTCCCCTCCATGACCCCAGACATGACTCAAGTTCACAGACAAAATAAACAACATTTCAGACAAAATATACAACATTTCAGACAAAATAAAAATGTCCTTAAAGCATTGTTTACTAATGGGGAATGCAGTCAGAGGCTATAAAGGTTCTGCAGATGACAGTCCCCCCAGTTTTCTCTTTGCTGAAGCCATGAGTGCAGTTTTCAGTGCCCAAACAGGTCATGGATCAGATTTTTTGTCCAGGAGGAACAAGAGAGTAATGATTTAGAAATGGAGGAGGTATCTGAAGAAGAAGATGGGGAAGAAATCCCCCAAGCTGAAAGAGTGAAATTTTTGTCAAAGAACAGCAAAATAACATGGTCCTTGTCACCATATGGCAACCAGGGCAGGTTGGCAGCACACAATGCCATAAGGATGACCCCAGGGCCCACAAGACATGCAGTTGCCCATGCCCAGGACATCGCCTCAACATTCTACATGTTCATCACACCAGCCATCGAAAAAATCATCCTTTGAGCTAACAAATTTGGAGGGTGTCCTTAAATATGGAGACAACTGGAAAGGGGTTGATGAGAATGACGTGCATGCCTACATAGGGCTGCTAATCCTAGCGGTTGTGTATGGGTTTCGAGGCGAGGCTTCATGTAGTCTCTGGGATGCAGAGAGTAGAAGGGTGATTTTCCGTGCCACGATGCCACTGAAAGTCTTTCACACTTTCTCAAGAATTCTACGGTTTGATTACCGTAATATTAATAGTAATAGTTACAGTAATGACAGTAATGACAGTATTGACAGTAATGACAGTATTGACAGTAATGACAGTATTGACAGTAATGACAGTATTGACAGTATTCTGTTGCATAAAGTATTTGTATGATAGAGTATTTGTATGTATGAACAAATTTATAAGATACGCTAGTGTCAATGTAGTTCATCACGTTGTGATTAGGATACTTATAAACAGTAGCTATCATAAACTGTTCATTTTTCCACAGAAAATGAAAGTAAAACAGAATGAATCAGCCTCCTTTTATTTTATTCTTAATTTATTCATGTCCATTACCCCCCAAAAAACAAGATTCCTTTTTATGGTCTACCTGACTGTGAGTCATAAGACTGTTAAGCCAAAGTGTTGGAGAAGTGTACAGAGAGAGAGAGTGTGTGTGTGTGCGTGACAGTGACATATAGCGAGGCAGAGACAGATTTATTGTTAGAATTTTCTCTGAACACAGCAGTGAAAGTCATGACTCATCTCTGCTGCACAGCGCCACAATACCACAGGAAGTACCCGTGGAACACAACCAACCAGCCCTACCGTACTGCACGCTGTTTCATATACACATTCCTATACACACAGACACACACAAGCACACACATTCCTATACACACAGACACACACATATCTTATAAAGCACAAAAAACAAAGTGTATCTTGACTCTTGACGCTTTGTCTTCTAACCTTCAATCCTTCAGCGGTTGTAACAAAGTATCTTACTCTTCTGAATCACCAAGATATCTTTCCCTGCTACTTCACCTTCACTGGACAACCTGAGGCCATCTGCCTTTGGCCTAAAGAGCAGGAACCTTGGTTTTAAATATACTTAAGTATCAAAATCAAATGTAATTGCTAAAATATACATAAGAATCAAAAGTAAAAGTATAAATACAATTAAAATTCCTTATATTATTCAAATCAAATCAAAACAGTTGCAGACCTTACAGTGAAATGCTTACTTGCAAAACCTTAACCAACAAGGCAGTTTTAAGAAAAAAAAGAGTTATGTAAATATGTACTAAATAAACTGAAGTAAAACATAGTAACACAATAAAATAACAATAACGAGGCTACAGTGCATTCGGAAAGTATTCAGACCCCTTGACCTTTTCCACATTTTGTTAGGTTACAGCATTATTCTAAAACTGATTTTAAAAATACGAATAATCCTCATCCATCTACACACATACCCCATAACGACAAAGCACAAACAGGCTTTAAGACATTTTTGAAAATGTATATATTTTTTTACTGAAATTTCAGAATTACTAAGTTTGTTTAACCTTTAATTTAAATAGGCAAGTCAGATACGAACATATACTTATTTACAATGATGGCCTATCCCAGCCATGCCCTCACCTGGATGACGCTGGGCCAATTGCACACCACCCTATGAGACTCCCAATCACTGCCAGTTGTGATACAGCCTGTAATTGAACCAGGTATGTAGTGACGCCTCTAACACTGAGATTAAGTGCCTTAGACTGCTGCGCCACTCAGGGGCCCAGTATTCAGACCTTTACCCAGTACCTTTGGCAGTGATTACAGCCTTGAGTCTTCTTGGGTATGACGCAACAAGCTTGGCGCACCTGTATTTGGGGAGTTTCTCCCATTCTTCTCTGCAGATCCTCTCAAGCTCTGTCAGGTTCGATGGGTTGGATTCAGGCCAAAGAGTTCAATCTTGGTTTCATCAGACCAGAGAATCTTGTTTCTCCAGGTCTGAGCGTCCATTAGGTGCCTTGTGGCAAACGGGCTGCGGGCTGTATCATGTCTTTTACTGAGGAGTGGCTTTCGTCTGGCCACTCTACCATAAAGGCCTGATTGCTGGAGTGCTGCAGAGATGGTTGTCCTTCTGGAAGGTTCTCCCATCTCCACAGAGGAACTATGGAGCTCTGTCAAAGTGACCATCGGGTTATTGGTCACCTTCCTGACCAGGCTCTAGGTAGAGTATTGTTTATTCCAAACTTCTTCCATTTAATAATGATGGAGGCCACCGTTTTCTTTGGGATCTTCAATGCTGCATTTTTTGGTACCCTTCCCCAGATCTGTGGCTTGACACGATCCTGTCTCGGAGCTCTACGGACAATTCCTTTGAGCTCATGGCTTGGATTTTACTCTGATATGCACTGTGGGACCTTAGACAGGTGTGTTCCTTTCTTAATCATGTCCAATCAATTGAATTTACCACAGGTGAACTCCAATCAAGTTGTAGAAACATCTCAAGGATGATCAATGGAAACAGGATGCACCTGAGCTCAATTTCAAGTTTCATAGCAAAGGGTCTGAATACTTATGTAAATAAGGTATTTCTGTTTTGTATTTTTTATGAATTTACAAAAATGTCTAAAACCTTGTTTTCACTTTGTAATTATGGGGTATTGTGTGTATAATGATCAGGAAAACAATTTATTTGATTATATTTATAATATGGCTGTAACGTAACAAAATGTGAAAAACTCAAGGGGTCTGAATACTTTCAGAACGCACTGTATATAAAGGGGATTATGGTACAGAGTCAATGTGCAGGGGGTACAGGTTAACCAATAATTCACAAAATAGGACAAAACCCAATTAAGACTCTGCATACATAATTCTGCAAATATATACTTTCTCTACAATGCAAGACCCAAAACAATGCATGCAGAGCAAAATTAGGACCTTACCCAATACTTATCAAAATCCAGAAAATAGCTGTTAAATTCTACAACCACCTAAAAGAAAGCAATGCCCACACATTGCACCACAAAGCCCTCACCTACAGAGAGATTTACCTATAGAAGACTCCCCTCACCCAGTCAAGCAAAACCTTGAGTCTTAATTTTAGAGATCACTCACCAGCTGTGTTTGACATAGTGACACACACCACCCCCTCTGATGTTAACGGAGACGGCTGTTCTGTCTTGCCGATGCACAGAAAAACCAGCTAACTGTATATTATTCATGTCCTTGTTCAGCCACGACTCTGTGAAACATAGGATATTACAGTTTTTAATGTATCTTTGATAATATAGTCTCGAACGGAGCCCATCGATTTTATTCCCCTGTGATTGCACATTCGCCAGTAGAACGGAGGTGGATTATCCATTATCCATTTAAAAAAATACACAAAATAGTGCAATTGGTCAGGAAGACGTAAAACGATGGCCTTCGACGCCATTATACATCTGTGTGTGTGTTTTGTTGAAGTTTGTGTGTAGAATACAACCCTGGCTGAGATGTGGCCGTGTGCTTGGCATGTATGGTCGTTCCAGGTGACTGTAGCAGCAGAGACAGAGGCCCTGACCGGTCTTGGCCCACTCCAGAACACCGACTTGTGCCAGTTTATCATCACCCGGACACTAATCAGTACTGACACCCACCGCAGTATCCGCTTCGTAAACAAAGAGAAGACAGAGTTCTGAATAGAGATGGGAAGGACCTACCGTAGCTCTAACCAGAGGGAGGAGAAGCATAATGCTCTGTTCAATAAAGGTTTGCTTGAATCCCAGCCTTTGCGATACACTCTAAAAATAGAAAGAGAGAGACAGAGACAGACAGAGAGAGACAGAGAGAGGCAGAGAGAGGAAGATAGAAAGAGACAGAGAGAGAAAGATGGAGAGAGAGAGAGAGAGAGAGAGAGAGGATATATTTCAGGTTATAGCTCATAGCAGCTCCCTTGGAACCAATGTCTCAGATATGTGTTTACTCTGCTCACTCAGCCTCAGACACAACAGAGGAATGAAAGAGCCTGACAAAGTCTTTAAGTGTTTTACTTATATAGTTTTTTTCTTCATTCTAAAGAGCCCCTTTTCTAACTCTCAAAACATTTAGACGGGCAGTGGCGTGTATTCATTGATGCCAAGGCAAGCCATGCTTCCCCAAAAAATTTACCAAGAAAAAATCAAATAAAATTATAATCTTTCGTCGCTCTGTATTTTATAAATATCCTTCAATTCGTAAGAGGCTGAACGTATCTCACTGGAGAAAGCCAATCTATCTGATGCTGTCTGATCAGAAAGAGTATGACATTGTTGCATTCAATGCAAGGGAAACCAGCGAGCATTTGGCCTCCCTTGATAAAAAAAAATCATAAAACAATAGCCAATCAGAGTTGAGCTAAACTGAGTAAGCTCAGCTGTGAAAGGTCCTGGCGCACCAGCTTGGTTTAGGCTTCAGAACAATCACATCAAAACGTCATTATTGCCAGAAAAACATTTTTTGCATCTCACTGTGTTGTTGCTAACTAAAGTTCCTAAATTAGCCAAAGATGTAGATATGGATTTGGACTTCTAATTCTCCGTAGTGGCCAATGATTAGAACGACCATTCTGATCCAACCATGAATTTATACATTGCGCCACTGGCCTGAGAGGATGGAAGTTCAACATGTAGCTAGATGCTACTGTTGACTAGCTGGTCTGGCGTATCGTTGCCCATGAAATGAAGCTAGGCTAGCATGCAAGTATATTAGCCAGGTAGCCTAGGACAACAAAAACTTAAAGCGTGTACTGTAGAGTCATAGACCGTTTCGTCAACATGAGAGAGAGGAGGATGGCGTTGACGTTTTTCTACAAGTAGGGTAAGTCAACATGTTTTTTCTACTTGCACACACACACACATGTACACACACATAAATCAGTACCCTGTGCCATCAGTACCACATCATATTTAGCATACGTTGATTGGATTAAATAATTGTTGGTATCTTTTAGTTGTCATAAGCATAGATTATTAGATGTGTTTTGCGGCTACTATTTAATGAAGCTGCCAGCTGAGGAATTGTGAGGCGTCTGTTTCTCAAACTAGACACTCTAATGTACTTGTCCTCTTGCTCAGTTGTGCACCGGGGCCTCCCACTCCTCTTTCTATTCTGGTTAGAGTCAGTTTGCGCTGTTCTGTGACGGGAGTGGTACACAGCATTGTACGAGATCTTCAGTTTCTTGGCAATTTCTCGCATGGAATAGCCTTCATTTCTCAGACCAAGAAAAGACTGACTAGTTTCAGAAGAAAGTTATTTGTTTCTGGACATTTTGAGCCTGTAATCGAACCCACAAAAGCTGATGTTCTAGATATCAACTAGTCTAAAGAAGGCCAGTTTAATTGCTTCTTTAATCAGAACAACAGTTTTCAGCTGTGCTAACATAATTGCAAAAGGGTTTTC
Organism: Oncorhynchus clarkii lewisi; assembly: GCF_045791955.1. Taxonomy (NCBI): domain Eukaryota; kingdom Metazoa; phylum Chordata; class Actinopteri; order Salmoniformes; family Salmonidae; genus Oncorhynchus; species Oncorhynchus clarkii. The sequence goes on from NC_092177.1 coordinate 23,102,661, forward strand.
TAATGATTAATTAGCTTTTTAAAATGATAAACTTGGATTAGCTAACACAATGTGACATTGGACACAGGAGTGATGGTTGCTGATAATGGGCCTCTGTACGCCTTTGTACACATTCCATTAAAAAATCTGCCATTTCGAGCTACAATAGTCATTTACAACATTAACAATGTCTACACTGTATTTCTGATCAATGTGATGTTATTTTAATGGGGAAAAAATGTGTTTTTCTTTCAAAAACAAGAACATTTCTATGTGACCCCAAACTTTTGAACAGTAGCATATATATATATATATATAAAAAATCCAAACAGTTTTGGAGAAACTTTTGAGAAGGAACAGAGACTGGAGATTGTCATACGACCCTGGGGGGGTGTACGGCTCTAAATCTAATAAACAGGACAAAACAAGATGGTAATGTGTTTTCTCTGTTGGTGTTGTCTGGTAGATCTAGAGTGATTGAGCTGCTGATGTCTCCCTCTGATGCGTTAGCTATCTATCGTCTCTTCCCAAAATCAGCATCCCTCCCTTCACCCATCCATCCCTTACTGACGTCAACAACACATCAGCATCATGAAATCATCTTGTTTTAAAGTTAAACGGTTTAAAGAGACTTAAAGGTTAGGCATTTTAAAACCCAATGTGTTTCTGTGCTTTTTTTCACGGTGGATGTGTTTGTTAATTAGGGTTTGGTGAATAAAAAGCAGGATATGTTAAGAATATAATTTGCATAATCTCTATTGAATTCTAGCTCGTTCACTTTGCGAACTCCTGTACAAGCAGAAAATCATGTATATTGCACTGGGTGGCATTAAACAGCTGGAAATTAAATCTATATATGTTTCTGAAACTCTGTATATGTAACTCTACATATGTAACTCTGTATATGTAACTCCGCATATGTAACTCTGTATATGTATCTCTGTATATGTATATGTAACCCTGTATATGTATCTCTGTATATGTATATGTATCTCTGTATATGTAACTCTACATATGTAACTCTGTATATGTAACTCTACATAGGTAACTCTTTATATGTAACTCTGTATATGTAACTCTGTATATGTATCTCTGTATATGTAACTCTACATAGGTAACTCTTTATATGTAACTCTGTATATGTAACTCTGTATATGTATCTCTGTATATGTAACTCTGTATATGCATATGTAACTCTGTATATGTAACTCTACATAGGTAACTCTTTATATGTAACTCTGTATATGTAACTCTGTATATGTATCTCTGTATATGTAACTCTACATATGTAACTCTGTATATGTAACTCTGTATATGTATCTCTGTATATGTAACTCTGTATATGTAACTCTGTATATGTAACTCTGTATATGTATATGTAACCCTGTATATGTATCTCTGTATATGTATATGTATCTCTGTATATGTAAATCTACATATGTAACTCTGTATATGTAACTCTACATAGGTAACTCTTTATATGTAACTCTGTATATGTAACTCTGTATATGTAACTCTACATAGGTAACTCTTTATATGTAACTCTGTATATGTAACTCTGTATATGTATCTCTGTATATGTAACTCTGTAACTCCGTATATGTAACTCTGTATATGTATATGTATCTCTGTATATGTAACTCTGTATATGTAAATCTACATATGTAACTCTGTATATGTAACTCTACATAGGTAACTCTTTATATGTAACTCTGTATATGTAACTCTGTATATGTAACTCTACATAGGTAACTCTTTATATGTAACTCTGTATATGTAACTCTGTATATGTATCTCTGTATATGTAACTCTGTAACTCCGTATATGTAACTCTGTATATGTATATGTATCTCTGTATATGTAACTCTGTATATTTATATCTGTATATGTAACTCTACATATGTAACTCTGTATATGTAACTCTGTATATGTAACTCTACATATGTAACTCTGTATATGTAACTCTACATATGTAACTCTGTATATGTAACTCTGTATATTTAACTCTGTATATGTAACTCTGTATATGTAACTCTACATATGTAACTCTGTATATGTAACTCTGTATATGTAACTCTGTATATGTAACCCTCTGTATATGTAACTCTACAAATTTAACTCTTTATATGTAACTCTGTATATGTAACTCTGTATATGTAACTCTACATAGGTAACTCTTTATATGTAACTCTGCATATGTAACTCTGTATATGTATCTCTGTATATGTAACTCTGTAACTCCGTATATGTAACTCTGTATATGTATCTCTGTATATGTAACTCTACATAGGTAACTCTTTATATGTAACTCTGTATATGTAACTCTGTATATGTATCTCTGTATATGTAACTCTGTATATGCATATGTAACTCTGTATATGTAACTCTACATAGGTAACTCTTTATATGTAACTCTGTATATGTAACTCTGTATATGTAACTCTACATAGGTAACTCTTTATATGTAACTCTGTATATGTAACTCTGTATATGTATCTCTGTATATGTAACTCTGTAACTCCGTATATGTAACTCTGTATATGTATATGTATCTCTGTATATGTATCTCTGTATATGTAACTCTACATATGTAACTCTGTATATGTAACTCTACATAGGTAACTCTTTATATGTAACTCTGTATATGTAACTCTGTATATGTAACTCTACATAGGTAACTCTTTATATGTAGCTATGTATATGTAACTCTGTATATGTATCTCTGTATATTTAACTCTGTAACTCCGTATATGTAACTCTGTATATGTATATGTAACTATGTATATTTAACTCTGTATATGTAACTCTACATATGTAACTCTGTATATGTAACTCTGTATATGTAACTCTACATATGTAACTCTGTATATGTAACTCTACATATGTAACTCTGTATATGTAACTCTATATATGTAACTCTACATATGTAACTCTCTATATGTAACTCTGTATATGTAACTCTGTATATGTAACCCTGTATATGTAACTCTGTATATGTAACTCTGTATATGTAACTCTGTATATGTAACCCTGTATATGTAACTCTGTATATGTATCTCTGTATGTGTAACTCTGTATATGTAACTCTGTATATGTAACTCTGTATATGTAACTCTGTATATGTATCTCTGTATTTGTAACTCTGTATATGTATATGTAACTCTGTATATGTATATGTATATGTATCTCTGTATATGTATATTTATCTCTGTATTTGTAACTCTGTATATGTATATGTATCTCTGTATATGTAACTCTGTATATGTATATGTAACTCAGTATATGTATATGTATCTCTGTATATGTATCTCTGTATATGTATATGTATCTCTGTATATGTATATGTATCTCTGTATATGTATCTCTGTATATGTATCTCTGTATTTGTAACTCCGTATATGTATATGTATCTCTGTATGTGTAACTCTGTATATGTATATGTATCTCTGTATATGTATCTCTGTATTTGTAACTCTGTATATTTAACTCTGCATATGTATATCTGTATATGTATCTCTGTATATGTAACTCTGTATATGTAACTCTATATGTAACTCTATATAAGTAACTATGTATATGTATATGTATCTCTGTATGTGTAACTCTGTATATGTATATGTATCTCTGTATTTGTAACTCTGTATATGTAACTCTGTATATGTATCTCTGTATATGTATCTCTGTATGTGTAACTCTGTATATGTACCTCTGTATTTGTAACTCTGTATATGTATCTCTGTATATGTAACTCTGTATATGTATCTCTGTATATGTAACTCTGTATATGTAACTCTGTATATGTAACTCTGTATATGTAACTCTGTATATGTATCTCTGTATATGTAACTCTGTATTTGTAACTCTGTACATGTATCTCTGTATATGTAACTCTGTATATGTATCTCTGTATATGTAACTCTGTATATTTAACTATGTATATTTAAATCTGTATATTTAAATCTGTATGTGTAACTCTGTATATGTAACTCTGTATTTGTAACTCTGTATATGTAACCCTGTATATGTATATGTAACTCTGTATATTTAACTATGTATATTTAAATCTGTATATTTAAATCTGTATGTGTAACTCTGCATATGTAACTCTGTATATGTAACTCTGTATATTTAACTCTGTATGTTTAACTCTGTATATGTAACTTTGTATATGTAACTCTGTAACTCCGTATATGTAACTCTGTATATGTATATGTAACTCTGTATATGTATATGTATCTCTGTATATGTAACTCTTTATATTTAACTCTGTATAGTTAACTCTGTATATGTAACTCTGTATATTTAACTCTGTATGTTTAACTCTGTATATGTAACTCTGTATATGTATCTCTGTATATGTAACTCTGTAAATTTAACTCTGTATATGTAACTCTGTAAGAGAGAATACAGTAGACGGCACACATCAAACGTGTGATTTATGACCCTACTTTTATGGTCCGGTGTGTATGCCCATATATGGACATCCTGCAGGACATCCTGACAGGAGGTTCTCACGCCTTAGAGTGAGTGTTTATTTAACCAGATAGTGCATCTGTTCCTTTGAAGCTGCCATGATGATTGATGTGTAGGGACCTCGTTGAACTGGGGGATGTGTTTGAACATTTCAAAGAGTATGCCCCCCCCTGTTGTAGTGACCTTAGGGCTGTTGTCTATGAAGCAGGAATGTCCAGGGTTATTTGGGGCAGCCGCATTATAAATAAGAGCTGAACACTACAAGCGATGTCGATAAACCCCAGAACACTAAACAACAAATTAAACATGCCTCCTAGACCAATTTGTGCCTCGTGTCAAGAACACAATGATAAAAACATAGAGGACATTCTGTGTGATGCCCCTGAATGTTTTAATGGAGTGCTGGATATGAGTGATGGACATATGGGATCAATTGTCCAACCAGAGGATTCAACTGTGAAGATTTTCACAGACAGCGGCCACAGCCCCATTTATCAAACACATCCCGTTTTTCTCCTGCGCTGCGGGGGGGAGAATGGCTTAAGATACGGCTCGGGCTATGCCAGATCGAACACGCCCCGAGTGGGACAACGCTGCCCGGGTATGCGCTGGAAGAGGAAGTGTGCGGGCGAGATGATTTGAAATCCATAAGAATCTCTTCAGTGGCATATAGTCCAGACTCCAATGTGACAATTTTAGCATGTGCCCAATTCAAAAGTTCCAAAGCTACAAAATCGGTTAGTTTGTATGTATTTTCCAAAGCCTGCATGGATGTGGACTATTTTGTGCCTGTCATTAGCTTTTAGTGGAGCGATTATCATATATTCCTGGCCATGATGAAACAGCTGGACAATCTTTTCCAACATCGTGAACAATTACGTCGCTGGGCGCTTCTATCCTTAAGACAGACCCGGGGTCTAAATGCAAGACATTTGATCTATCCTGGTAAAGAAAACATACGGAGCCTGGAGTGTGCGGGATATCTTGCGAGGAAGAGACCCTGTTTTGCGCCCTGACCTTAGAGAGCCATTTTATTTCTCTATTTGGTTAGGTCGGGGTGTGATGTGGGGTGGGCATTCTATTTCTTGTTTTCTATGTTTCTTTATTTCTATGTTTTGGCCGGGTATGATTCTCAATCAGGGACAGCTGTCTATCGTTGTCTCTGATTGGGAATCATACTTAGGTAGCATTTTTTCCCTCCTTTCAGTGTGGGTAGTTAACTTTGTTTGTGGCACTTAGCCCTGCGCGCTTCATGGTTGTTTCTTTAGTTTGTTGTTTTGTTGGCGTCATTTAAAAATAAAATAAAATGTACGCTGACCACGCTGCACTTTGGCCCACTTCTTTTGACAGGCGTGACAGAACCACCAAAAGACCAAGCAGCGTGCGCCAACCTGGAGGAAGAGCTGGACCGGTAAGGAGAGAAGACCTGGTCACGGAAGCCCGAAAGGCAGCTCCAAAGAAATATTTGGGGGGGCAGACGGGGAGATTGGCAGAGTCGGAGTTTAGACCTGAGATAACTCCCCTGCTTAACGTGGGGAGCATGTGACTGGTCAGGCACCGTGTTATGGGGTGATGGGCACGGTGTTACGAGTGAGCATTCACAGGCCAGTGTGCTCTGTGCCAGCGTCCCGCATTTGCCGGGTGGAAGTGGGCATCCAGCCAGAACGGGTTGTGCCAGCTCTGCGCTCGAGACCTCCAGTGCGCCTTCACGGCCCAGTGTATCCGATGCCCGCCCTACGTACCAGGCCTCCTGCGTGTCTCTCCAGCCCGATGAGTCCTGTGCCTGCTGCACGAGCGAAACCTCCAGTGATGATCCATGGCAAGAAGCCTCCAGTGATGATCCATGGCAAGAAGCCTCCAGTGATGATCCATGGCACGAAGCCTCCAGTGATGATCCATGGCACGAAGCCTCCAGTGATGATCAATGGCAAGAAGCCTCCAGCTATGATCCATGGCACGAAGCCTCCAGTGATGATCCATGGCACGAAGCCTCCAGTGATGATCCAAATATTTAGAATTAAATAAAGGGTTTTAGAATTGTATCTCACCTTTAGCGAATGGAATATCATGCTCTCTCTCTCAGGGTTTTTCGGGGGGTGTGTCTCTGTAGTTGTTTTAAAACAATGTTTTTAATTTTTATATGAATACAGTCTTTCCTACAACAGACAGTTATAATATAAGCATTTAAAGGGTATTAAAGTGTAGTACTGTGCTGTAATAATATATATATATATTTATTGGATGTATAACAAAAAAAATGGTATGTGTGAAAACCTTCTGGCTTGGTTAAATATTGCGCTGTACAATTGTTTAACTAATTATAGCGTGTTTAAAAGGTCTGTACTAAATATTTAGAATTAAATCAAATTTGAAATTGTATTCCACCTTTAACGAATGGAATATCCGTCTTTCTCTCCCAGTGTGTCTCAGAGAAAGACTTTCAGGAAAGATGTGTGTATGTGCATGTGTGTGTTTCAAAACAAAGGGGTTTTCAGGTGTGTGTGTCTGTGTGTGAGTGTGTGTCTCTCGACAATTGTGCTTGAAACAATTCAAAATTAGTTGTAATTTGCACATAAGCCTCTCAAACAGATGTTTTGCCCCGAGGATGGGGGTTACGTGTGTGTGGGGTGTGTGTCTATGTGTGTGTCTCAACAATTGTGCTTGAAACAATTCAAAATTAGGGGTCATTTGCACACAGGGTGTCTCCAAAAACAGCAGGTGTTATTTCCTGGGCTGTAGGGAGCAACAGTCAATCCCACCAACCAGCATAGAATAGGTCTAGACACGCCTAAGGTTTAAAAACAATGTTTCTTCTAAACTATATCAACACGATAGAGTCATTTAAACACAGGTTGTCTCCCAAAAAAATTGTCAAACAAACAACCCCCCTGGTCTGTAAATTCATTCCATACATTGTCTCTGTTAGGACACAGCTGCTCATCTAAAAAGTATTTTCCAGCCTTTCTGCAAGCCTATACACATGGAACGTTTTAAAGGTGAGGATTTGGAATTAATATATTAGATTTTTTTGTGTGCGTTAGGTAGTTTGTGGGAAATGTATGATATTACGAAATTACTGCACTGTTTGGAACTCTCTCTCTGTAATGGTTTTCCTCCTATTCTGAGGAGGAGAAGGAAGGATTGGACCAATATGCAAGTGTTGGTAAGTGTTCGTCATTTTATTAAACTGAACTGAACACTACAATACAAAGCAACAAAAAGAACAAACAAAACAGTTCCGTCTGGTAACAAATACAAAGACAGAAAACAACTAAGTATGGTTCTCAATCAGAGACAACAATAAACAGCTGCCTCTGATTGGGAACCATACCAGGCCAAACACAAAAATACAAAAACATAGAACAACACATAGAATGCCCACCCCAACTCACGCCCTGACCAAACTAAAATAGAGACATAAAACAAGAACTAAGGTCAGGAAGTGACACTCTCTCTAATATTAAACTGTTGTTATACATGGTTTTTACAGATATTCTAAAAGTGGTCGACATCGAATTGTCAGGTATGTTTTCATGTCAAATGTATGTATTTTCTTAAGTTCAAATGTATATATTTCATATAAATATATGTTAATATTATTTAAAAAACATCTGTAGGAAAGCTGACATTTACACAGCTGCTACCAGGAATAATGTATTTGGATCATCCAACATTAGATGAGGAAACAGAGGTGCAAACAGCGTCCGGTTCTTCTTTACGCAAACCGTCACCATCACACTATTTTCAAAGTCCAAAAAGAAAATGCGTAATAATATTTATACATTAAAACAAAAAGTGTGTACCCTATTTTTAAAAAGCTAATCTTGTGTTTACAGCGGCCAGAACCCCAACAAGAATACCTGAAGCGTTATGGCCTCTACCTATGAATGATATTCTACCGTTCTGTACGGCCGGCTTTACCATAACTCAAAACACCAGCCATCAGCCCAGAACAGCATGAAGACAGAACAGCTAAAAGATAATCTGTGAATCTTTCCTTCCTCATGGAGCTTTTTGAAGGTGAGTTGAATATTCAATGTGATGTTTGTATATAGATATATATTATTTAAGAATTATATGTATTAATTGTTTTAAAAAAATGAAGGCTATTTATCCATAGAAGCATTGTTTTATTCATACTGTTTGTAAACAATAGCTTCTGCCCTCTTAGGGTCTATTGGACCCTCTTCTTATATCAAACCTCTCAGACTAGAAAGTATGATTAGAAAGTATGATTAGAAAGCATGATTAGAAACCACGGCCAACTATGTTCAAACTGTGATTAGAAATGATAATTAGAAACTATGACAAACTATGATTGTAACGGTTTTCCTCCTCTTCTTCGTCTGAGGAGGAGAAGTGAGAAGGATCGGAGGACCAAGATGCGGCGTTGTAAGTGTTCATGATGTTTATTTTAACGACAAACTGAACACTTAAATACAAAAACAATAAACGTAACGTGAATAACCGAAACCGAAAACAGTACCGTTTGGTGAAAAACACAGACACGGAAACAAACACCCACCAACAAACAGTGAAACCCAGGCTACCTAAGTATGATTCTCAATCAGAGACAACTAACGACACCTGCCTCTGATTGAGAACCATACTAGGCCGAAACATAGAAATCCCAAAATCATAGAAAAACAAACATAGACGGCCCACCCCAACTCACGCCCTGACCACACTAAATAACGACAAAACAAAGGAAATAAAGGTCAGAACGTGACAATGATCAAACTATGATAATAAACTATGAACAACTATAAAGACATGGCTGTGTGTGTGAGTGATGATCTATTATTTAAGTGTGTAATATTACTCTCTTTCTCTCCGTCCCTCTCTCTGTCCCACCCTCTCTCTCTCCATCTCTCTTCATGCCCCCCCTTTCTCTCCATCTCTCTTTCTGTTCCTCTCTCAATCCCTTTCTCTATGTTACCCCCTCTCTCTCCATCTCTCTATATGTTTCTCTCTCGATCCCTTTCTCTATGTTCCCCCCCTCTCTCCATCTCTCTTTCTGTTCCTTTCTCGATCCCTTTCTCTATGTTCCCCCCTCTCTCTCCATCTCTCTTTCTGTTCCTCTCTCGATCCCTCTCTCTATGTTCCCCCCTCTCTCTCCATCTCTCTTTATGTTCCTCTCGATCCCATTCTCTATGTTCCCCCCTCTCTCCATCTCTCTTTCTGTTCCTCTCTCGATCCCTCTCTCTATGTTCGCCCCTCTCTCTCCATCTCTCGTTCTGTTCCTCTCTCTCTCTCGCTCTCTCGCTCTCTCTCTCTCTCTCTCTCTCTCTCTCTCTCTCTCTCTCTCTCTCTCTCTCTCTCTCTCTCTCTCTCTCTCTCTCTCTCTCTCTCTCTCTCTCTCTCTCTCTCTCTCTCTCTCTCTCTCTCTCTCTCTCAATGTATACCCTTTCACTCAAGGTATACCCTTTAACTCAATATATACCCTTTAACTCAATGTATACCCTTTAACTCAATGTATACCCTATAACTCAATGTATACCCTATAACTCAATGTATACCCTTTAACTCAATGTATACCCTTTAACTCAATGTATACCCTATAACTCAATGTATACCCTTTAACTCAATGTATACCCTTTAACTCAATGTATACCAAAGTAACAAATATTTAACAACGTTTCAACATTCGGTATTGCAACAGTTCTGAAAGACAATGACATACCATTTTTGCCAACTACTAATATAATGTGTTACATAGTGTGCATCTGTGTAAACTTTAGGTAACATATTCTCTTTCTTTCTTTCTTTCTCTCTCTCTCTCTCTCTCTCTCTCTCTCTCTCTCTCTCTCTCTCTCTCTCTCTCTCTCTCTCTCTCTCTCTCTCTCTCTCTCTCTCTCTCTCTCAGGCTAAGAAAAAGACAAAAGACATGACATTGACATTGAGTGTTGAACTTTTGCCCACTCTACAGCCACCATGGTTATTATATGACCCTGAGGGTCATCAACGAACGTTGGAACATATTGAATAACAATAACACATGTACTCTTAAATGTCCACTCAGCACAGCCCTCAGAGCATGGTTCCTCTATAATTTTGTTCCTAGGTTTATGACTTCTAGGGAGTGTTTCCTAGATGCTGTGCTGCGACATATGCATTGATAGGTCTTGGATTTTATAGGCTGGGTATCTACTGATGCAAAAAAGGGTTTTAAGAAATACATTTGTTTGATTGACAGATTTGAATTATTATAAAAAATAATATAACGTTATTATTATAATCTTTATTATTATTATGTTACATGCGATACATACCCAGAAATGTCAACGTCTTGTCAAGTGCCCAAATCTGTACAGCAGCCCCATATAATCACGTACAGTAGCGCCAACTTACAAGAATGTGTTGACCAGGCAGTGATGAAAACAGTTTAAATGAGCTCTAATTCAAACATGCAAAGATATATATTTGATACAATTACACCGTTAAAACTTTTGTTACAATATCACTTCTCATTGTGTACATTTCAATGTTTCACAAACATAAAACAACTATCTAATTAATGTTTTCTCGGACTAACACACTGTTGAGTTTCCTATTTACTAAAGAACAACCACTAAGACAAAACACAAAAAGTTGTAATATAATCTGTATACATGTCATTCTATACTGAAAACAGGTACATTCTGAAAGATTTTGATGATGTAGATGTGATAACACATTTTTTTATTCATCTCTCAATTTAGGATAATACTGTTTATTTTATACTTTACTTAAATTGTATTATTTATCTTGTCTCATACCATGCTAATACTGTCACACCCTGACCATAGTTTACTTTGTATATTTCTATGTTTTGGTTGGTCAGGGTGTGATCTGAGTGGGCATTCTATGTTACATGTCTAGTTTGTCCAGTTCTATGTTCGGCCTGATATGGTTCTCAATCAGAGGCAGGTGTTCGTCATTGTCTCTGATTGGGAACCATATTTAGGTAGCCTGGGTTTCACTGTGTGTTTGTGGGTGATTGTTCCTGTCTATGTGTTTTCACCAGATAGGGCTGTTTAGGTTTTCATTACGTTCTTTATTTTGTAGTGTTTGTATTGATTCGTGTTTTACGTTTGGTTATTAAACATGGATCGCAATCTACATGCTGCATTTTGGTCCGACTCTCCTTCTCATCAAGAAAACCGTTACAGAATCACCCACCACCAACGGACCAAGCAGCGTGTCAACAGGCAGCAACAGCAGCGTAAAGAGGAATGGACATGGGAGGACGTTATGGACAGCAGGAGTATGGACTATACTACTTGGGAGGAGATCGACAGGTGGGCGGCCGACCCAGGGAGAGTGCCGGAGCCCGCCTGGGATTCGCTGGAGCAGTGCGAGGAAGGTTATCGTAGAATGGAGGCGGTGAAAGCAGAGAGGCGCTGGTATGAGAAGGCAGCACGGCGACGCGGATGGAAGCCCGAGAGGCAGCCCCAAAAATTTCTTGGGGGGGGGGCTAACAGGGAGTATGGCTACGCCAGGTAGGAGACCTGCGCAAACTCCCTGTGCTTACCGGGGGGCTAGAGAGACCGGACAGGCACCGTGTTATGCAGTGGTGCGCACGGTGTCTCCAGTGCGGTGCATAGCCCAGTGCGGTATATTCCAGCTCCGCGTGTCGGCCGGGTCGGCCGGGCTAGATTGAGCGTTGAGCCTAATGCCATGAAGCCGGCTCTACGCAGCTGGTCCCCAGTGCGTCTCCTTGGGCCGGCTTACATGGCACCAGCCTTGCGCTCGGTGTCTCCGGTTCGCCTGCATAGCCCAGTGCGGGCTATTCCACCTCGCCGCACTGGCAGGGCGACCGTGAGCATTCAACCAGGTAAGGTTGGGCAGGCTCGGTGCTCAAGAGCTCCAGTGCGCCTGCACGGTCCGGTCTTTCCAGTACCACCTCCACACCCCAGCCCTCCGGTAGCAGCTCCCCGCACCAGGCTTCCTGTGCGTGTCCTTGGCCCAGTACCACCAGTGCCAGCACCACGCATCAGGTCTACAGTGCGCCTCGCCTGTCCAGCGCTGCCAGGGCCTTCCTCCTCTTCAGCGCTGTCGGAGTCTCCCGCCTCTACAGCGCTGTCAGAGCTTTCCGCCTCTACAGCGCTGCCGGAGTCTCCCGCCTGTTCAGAACTGCCAGTCTGCATAGAGCTGCCAGTCAGCATAGAGCTGCCAGTTTGCAAGGAGCTGCCAGTTTGCAAGGAGCTGCCAGTCTGCAAGGAGCTGCCAGTCTGCATAGGAGCTGCCAGTCTGCAAGAGCTGCCAGTCTGCAAGGAGCCGCCAGAGCTGCCTGTCTGCAGGATGCCGCCAGAGCTGCCTGTCTGCAGGGAGCCGCCAGAGCTGCCAGTCTGCAGGGAGCCGCCAGAGCTGCCAGTCTGCAGGGAGCCGCCAGAGCTGCCAGTCTGCAGGGAGCCGCCAGAGCTGCCAGTCTGCAGGGAGCCGCCAGAGCTGCCAGTTAGCATGGAGCAGCCAGAGCCGCCAGTCAGCATGGAGCAGCCAGGGCCGCCAGTCAGCATGGAGCAGCCAGGGCCGCCAGTCAGCATGGAGCAGCCAGGGCCGCCAGTCAGCATGGAGCAGCCAGGGCCGCCAGTCAGCATGGAGCAGCCAGTCAGCATGGAGCAGCCAGTCAGCATGGAGCAGCCAGGGCCGCCAGTCAGCATGGAGCAGCCAGAGCAGCCAGTCAGCATGGAGCAGCCAGAGCAGCCAGTCAGCATGGAGCAGCCAGAGCTGCCAGTCAGCATGGAGCAGCCAGTCAGCATGGAGCAGCCAGAGCTGCCAGTCAGCATGGAGCAGCCAGTCAGCATGGAGCAGCCAGTCAGCATGGAGCAGCCAGAGCTGCCAGTCAGCATGGAGCAGCCAGAGCTGCCAGTCAGCATGGAGCAGCCAGTCAGCATGGAGCAGCCAGAGCTGCCAGTCAGCATGGAGCAGCCAGTCAGCATGGAGCAGCCAGAGCTGCCAGTCAACCAGACTCTTCCAGATCTACCAGTCAACCAGACTCTTCCAGATCTGCCAGTCGACCAGACTCTTCCAGATCTGCCAGTCGACCAGACTCTTCCAGATCCGCCAGTCGACCAGACTCTTCCAGATCCGCCAGTCGACTAGACTCTTCCAGATCCGCCAGTCGACCAGACTCTTCCAGATCCGCCAGTCGACCAGACTCTTCCAGATCCGCCAGTCAGCCAGACTCTTCCAGATCCGCCAGTCAGCCAGACTCTTCCAGATCCGCCAGTCAGCCAGACTCTTCCAGATCCGCCAGTCAGCCAGACTCTTCCAGATCCGCCAGTCAGCCAGACTCTTCCAGATCCGCCAGTCAGCCAGACTCTTCCAGATCCGCCAGTCAGCCAGACTCTTCCAGATCCGCCAGTCAGCCAGACTCTTCCAGATCCGCCAGTCAGCCAGACTCTTCCAGATCCGCCAGTCAGCCAGACTCTTCCAGATCCGCCAGTCAGCCAGACTCTTCCAGATCCGCCAGTCAGCCAGGATCTTCCAGATCCGCCAGTCAGCCAGGATCTTCCAGATCCGCCAGTCAGCCAGGATCTGCCAGAACCGCCAGCCAGCCAGGATCTGCCGGATCCAACTACCTGCCCGAGCTTCCTCTCAGTGCTGAGCTTCCTCTCAGTGCTGAGCTTCCTCTCAGTGCTGAGCTTCCTCTCAGTGCTGAGCTACCCATCAGTCCCGAGCTACCTCTGTCCCGAGCTGTCCTTCTGTCTCGAGCTGACCCTCTGTCCCGAGCTGTCATTAAGGAGGGTCACCTATCTAGGGACGCTAAGGAGGTGGACCAAGACTATTATGGAGTGGGGTCCACGTCCAGCGCCAGAGCCGCCACCGCGGACAGATGCCCACCCAGACCCTCCCCTATAGGTTCAGGTTTTGCGGCCGGAGTCCGCACCTTGGGGGGGGGGTACTGTCACACCCTGACCATAGTTTACTTTGTATATTTCTATGTTTTGGTTGGTCAGGGTGTGATCTGAGTGGGCATTCTATGTTACATGTCTAGTTTGTCCAGTTCTATGTTCGGCCTGATATGGTTCTCAATCAGAGGCAGGTGTTCGTCATTGTCTCTGATTGGGAACCATATTTAGGTAGCCTGGGTTTCACTGTGTGTTTGTGGGTGATTGTTCCTGTCTATGTGTTTTCACCAGATAGGGCTGTTTAGGTTTTCATTACGTTCTTTATTTTGTAGTGTTTGTATTGATTCGTGTTTTACGTTTGGTTATTAAACATGGATCGCAATCTACACGCTGCATTTTGGTCCGACTCTCCTTCTCATCAAGAAAACCGTTACAAATACACTACCAAGCAATGCAAACATATGTGGAATTAACCCCATAACAGGTGTGTGTCTTTTTGGATCAATACTTAATCAAGAATACCGATAGGCGTGATCAGATCCTCTTCCCTATTACGGCATCATATAATGCACAGTCATATGCAAATCCATAAAACTCTGTCAATAAAACATTGAAACCCTGAACATGACTACTTGCAATGTCATTATTTGCCACCATCCACCACTGGTTGACTTGTGTTCTTTTTCTTTGTACATGCTAAACAGGCTAAATGACAAAGACCCAAATAAAACGTATGTGACAAAATGTGTCCTCGGGTTTTCGCCTGCCAAATCAGTTCTGTTATACTCACAGACATAATTTGAACAGTTTTAGAAACTTTAGAGTGTTTTCTATCCAATACTACCAATACCATATGCATATCCTAGCTTCTGGGCCTGAGTAGCAGGTAGTTTACTTTGGGCACCTCAGTCATCCAAACTTCTGAATACTGCCCCCTATCCCTAACAAATTTTAAAGGTTTTGTAAGTAAGCTGTAACAGGCCTCATTCATCAGTCTAGAGATTAACCTAGAGACACCAAAACACGAATGTTTAGAGAAGCTTGGATCTTATTCCACATGTAAGGGACAAAGAGCTGATTTACCTGATTCTGTACAGACCAAAGGAATTTCCAGAGTTAGCTATCCCTGACACGGTGTATGATAACTCTGACCCGTACGTCTAATGGTTATTGTAGATGTTAGCTACAGAGGGAGTTTACAGTATGTAAAATAGCTTTATAAAGGCAAAGAGAGCAATGAATTGACCTATGTGACCTCAGAGGGGCCCCCTTCTTTATAATAGAGAATGCAGGGATGTGTACTGATCCTGTACCCATTATAAAACAAAATGATCTATGTTCAAATGCATCTAAAGGCATTAATGAAGGGACAGCTGCATTCATATAGATTATTTCAACATAGTCTAGAACCAGTAAGAACATAGATTGAATGATCTGCTTTGTACTACTAAGCAAGAGGCCTGACCTATTTCAATAGAAGAATCCCCTTTTATATTGGGCATCTTAATTAACTAACTCATATGTTTTTTGCTGATACAGCTTCAATCATTAGAATAATTTTTGTACACTCTAGAAAACAACATATACTTAGTTTTACACGTATTCAATAATAATTAAAGGTCAATAAAAATGTTATGCTAAATAATTTCTTATTTAATCGTGGGTTTAAAATCAAATACTCCAGAACACCTGAGGCTCCGAACAGTCTTGTTTCCGTGGGAGTGGCCGGCGGTTTACATCCCTAAAAAGTAACCGATATGTCTCTGCGTTTAAAAAGAAACCTAGCGCCCTTGAGAACCTGCGTTGGGGCCGCCCCTAAAGAACGGAAGACCCACTTGGGTCCCATGTTATCCCCATATTATCCCTCCCATTCCCATATTATCCCAATGTGAGATTGCTTTGAATCTTCTCAAAGGACGCATTCCACTCACCCCAACCCAAATGAAAAAATTGAAGAGACAAAAGACACCGATCAAACTCTTTTCCAATAAAAGGGCCAGTCTTCAAAAGAAAATACATAGCATACATCAGTCTGGGGGTTTTCTTCTGCCTTTACTGACTATAGCCGTGCCCTTCATCACCAGCCTCATCGCTGCCAGACGTGGGGGTTGAACACAGAGTGTGATGGCAAATAAAATGTACTTGGTGCCTCAACAAGATGTGGATAGACTTAAACAGCAATTACAGGGTCCTGAAAATATCAGACAACCAGCGGGAAATGATTTGGATACGGCCATGAAGGATATTTTGAACAGAAAAGGATTGAAAAATATACAAACCTCGTGCAAAGGTATTTGGCCTTGGTAAAACAAGGTGAAAGAGAGAACAACCATTTATCGCTTTCCCTACCGGACCCTTTAAAAGATGACGCGCCTAGAGAAAGCCAATGCCTGTTGAAGATAATGTTACGCATGACATGTTGACACATGTTCCGACACGTAACAGGAAAAATGTTAGATACATTATGAACAAGATAAAAGACTCAAAGGGGGCCGCTACTTGGAATGACAAAGGAGAGTTTATCTTTCAGGGCGCTGTTGTCAAGGGTTCTCATATCATGGACTTGTTTAAAAGTACCACAGCAGCCCACAAGGTTGCTGATGACAGAATACCTCCTGGGTGGCGTCAGTTTCTTAAGGCCCTGGCAATCCTCAACATTCCCCTCTCAGGTGTACCAAACTATAAGCTTCGTCAACAGATTCAAACTTGTAAAAAAAACTTTCAACGAGCTCCTGCTCGTTTATACTAAAGATGCCCCAACAACCCGCCCCCCTATGAAAGGGATGATGTTGACTCATTTACACCCCTGAACGTCCCCGGACCTTTTCCTAATCCTGATCTCTCAGGGGGGTTCGACTTCTGAATGACTTTTGAATGACTCTGATTGAATAAAATAAATGTTATTTGAAAAAATGATTCAATTTAACATTTGTGACATTCTTGAAACATTTGACGTTAGCATACGCCTTGATTACAGGGTCTTAAAGGACACATACTTGAACACTTTGATATTTTCTAACAAAACAACCTACGATGCTAAATAATCATTGTAAAGAGACATAACATCTTCAAAAGAAACTCCACGGGCTCTTTGGCATAGGTAGCATACACAGTGTTGACCACATGTAGTGGAAAGGTTATCTTGAACTTGTTTGATGCTGTAGTAGATCTTTGATCCATTTTTGGTCAAAAACTGTTTAATAGATTTGGGGAAATGTGAAAATCCTAGGGGAAAAAGTTGAGATTTGTCTTCCTCCTTCGTCTTCTAATGTAACAGCTAGCCAATGTTCACCCCTGCATGTGTTTAGGATGGGTATTGACAATAGACATGGCCGGTCGCTCCTGCCATCTCAAAAGGTAGTTCATCACAAGCCCACACTCCACAAAATTGTTTTCCAATCAAGCGGCTCATGAGACCTTCTAGCTCTTGGGTATTCATGTCTTTGCTCAACGATCCTTAATTAATAATAATCCACTAAGACTTGACTTTGGGCATTCACTTCCAAGATTGAACCAGAGCATTAATTAACAATCATGCTAACTGTACAGGCTAAAGGTGTACATAAACGCCTTTCCAGCCTGAGGTTACCTTGGGACACCACAGACAGATTTCCTGAGGTGTCATCATCAGGTGATACATTGAAAGCATACAATGTGTAACCCTCTGTAAAATAATTTCTGTCAATAGGTAAAGAGAGATCTTTTAGATGCCTCCAGGTAGCCAGGAATAGATTGTAAAATTCTCGCACAGATATGTTGTTATTAAATTGTGGTTGGAAAGCCTTAGCAGGGACGTGACGTCCGTTCTGACAGAGAGCTACATAGAGAGCTACAGAGAGCTCTGCATTAAAATGTTGAAAATTAAAGTTTTTTTTTTTATGTAAGCTGCCCATATTAGAGGCGTGATCAACCAAACCTATAACAATGTATCGGGGTAAAAGGCCTAGAAAAAGGTTATCATGACTACAGATTCTACTTCCCACCGGTATTCTAAAGGTTTTCATGGTAATTCTTTGGAGAGGGTAAAGGACATTTCCTTTCATCAAAGCCTGTGAATGACCCAAACGAACGGCCGGAGATACAGACACTTTTTAAATAAAAAGCGAAGCCCCAACACTTTTAAACTAAAGTCACCGTCTTGGGCAGACATCAGACAAAACTCATCCTTGGCCCTGGTTAATTTTAGCCTTAAATTTAAGAGTCTTGAAAGATGTCAGAGTGTATAGGCCCTAGCAGATGAAACTCTCGAGATTCAGCACAGTAGCGAGTACGTGCCTTCAGTCCTTTGTTTACACCGGTGGTAGGGTCTGTGGATTCCATAGATGCTCCTACACTATCCTTGCTAAACAGCCCGGCGCTGAATTGTTTCTTGAGTGTCTTCGGAGTAGTTTAGTAAACATTCCTGGATAGCCCTATAAGGATAGGTGCCACTGCTTTGACTGATAAGGCGTTCACCCAAAGTCACATCCACTTGGGAGAAGATGGTCACCAAGGGGTAATTAATTAATGAGACTCACTTTGGCATCGTTTGCAATATTAGTACCATCTCTTTTGGTCACTTTGAGACGTAAATGCACCAAGGTGTTGTTGAGGTCCAGATAGTTGTCACCGTGGCCTGGGATGAAAGATTCTATAGGACCGTTGTCTGTAATGGCAGAGAGTGGGGCTATCTCCACATAACTGGACCTCTCTTTTGAATGTTGGGTTAAGGGGGCCGTGAAAAGGTCAAGCTCTGTCTTTGTAGCTTCAGAGCACATGTGGTGTAAAAGAGCCATGTTGCTTGTTCTTTTAGAAAATACTTCTGAGTATTCTTTTTGCATTTTTATGTCCAGTCCTCTCCAGTTTACCAGTTTCTTTTAACTGTTAACCTCCGCTTTTTAGGGGTGGGCCTGCACCTTATACCTGGATGTCTCTTTTTTGGTCTTCGAGACAACAGCATAAGCCCCGAGCCTTCTTGATGCTCGACATCTGGTGACGCCCTTCTGGTCATAGCATTGGCTACAACCTCACTTACAATATTTTTAGCCACTGATTTTAAATGTGGTTTGGCTATGCTGAGGCCTCTCTTCATACACGGTAAAACCATCCTAAAGAGGTTACGAAATATACCTCCTATTCCCGAACCGTACATGGTCGGGGATCCATGATAACCGGGTAATCCATTACCCACTTGATCAACATAGTATGAGACATAACGGTTAGGGTCGAGATGGTGGTTGTGTACCATAACCATTTTAATATATTTGTATTATGTTTATAAAAAATATAAATATAATACAAATAATATATTAGATATGTAGAGAGGTTTTGGTGGGTCTAAAGTGGAGTTTTACAATCGTTTTGCCATAAGTAAATTTGATATTTTCATTCTGATCCGTTTCAAGCTCAACCAGAATGTTTTTTCAATATATTTCTTGCTTACAGGTACATACAGTAGTGTGGCTTGTCATAGTTAACAGTGACTACATCACCATCCTGTCCCTCTATATGAACTGTTCTCAGGAGGGGCACATACAGTAACTGTCTCCTACCCTTTGATAGGATATGATGTCGGTATACACAAATATGTTGTAAAACCCTGCATGTGCAGTATATCTGCAGGGAATGGGAATAATTTATCTCTCACCTGCGTCCATTTATTGGAACTCATCCCCAACATGTAGGCTAACTTACCGCTGGTCTTTATACCCCCGTCAGCATCCCCTGAGATTTGTACACGTTAATGAATAGGGTTGTAGATCAATAGTATTTCCATATTGTTCAGGGTTAGGAGCTCGTTCAACTCTGAGACGATCCTCTCTACAGTTCTATAGAACCCTTTTTTAATCTTTATAAGTTTTGGGGGTTCCGATATCCTTTTGCAATAAAACACACAGACCCTATCCTTGATATTATACCAACTATGGGGGTATTGAATCTCACTGAGACCTACTTCCCAGACCTCTGATAACTATAGGCTTTGGAAAATTGTTTGTATATTTCGAACTTTGGTTATTCATATATATATATATATATGTGCAGACGCATTACTGGGGAGAGTCAGGTAGAATCCATTGTGTTCCATGATGCACTCCTGTGTCCACTCCAATGATGGTGTTTTTATCATGCATGAGGGTTTAAGTTAACCCCGATGCCTCCACCACATCGTGCTCTAATACCCAACTGTTGAACTTTTGGGGCCAGTTTTTCCAACAGAGCAACACCCATTTTTTACCCGTTTCTCTCTATTGATCCAGAATCTCCTCCACATAAAATACATTGTCTTTACCCAACTGTACCTTCTGTAGTTCCTTCTCATAATAGGAACCCTCTATAAGCTCCCCGTTATAATCTTTTAACTTGTAGATATTCGGTAACGGTGAACAACTCATCGCTGTAACCTTGCTCATATTTTTTGTCGAAAACACCCCTCAACTTGGATATACGTACCAAGTCCTCCACTATGAATTTCAAATCAAATTCTTACGGCGAAGGGGGAACAAACCATACAGATTTTTAAAGACTTGTTAAGAGATTTCAGAAGAGACCTCGGAGGGCTTCATCCGTATACTCTTATGGTAGCTGTAGTTGTAACCCTTTACTAAATCTTGAACTATATCCATATATCTATGGCTGTTGTGAGCCGTAAAGTATTTCCACATCCTCTCCTTCAAAGTTCTGTTAACGTGTTCAACAACTGAAGCTTTCAAATCCGAAACCTGTAGCAAAATATACGATATTGTGCTTCTTCATGAGTTTCTGAAAAGTATTATTAAAATACCCTTTACAGCTGTCAGTCTGCACTTTCTTGGGTGCTCCTCCATCCTTCAAGATAGAGTCAAAGGCCCGAGTCACATCTGCCCCACTCTTATTTTTTAAGACCCTTATAAATGTTCATTTAGAGAAAATATCTATAACCGTTAGAATGTAGCGATTTCCATCATTTTTATCTGCAAGACCCTGCATGTCACATAGATCCGCCTGAAACTGGGACAAGGGATGGGTAGAAAAAACTATATTTCAGGGAAATTGTTTTTGCACAGGTTTATGCAGTGTAACCATCCTGCTCTGCCAGCCATTCATTCACTTGAGCAGCGCCTAACCTGCTACCTGTTTCTTCGGCTATAGATCTCTGGAACCTCTCCTTCCCCCTATAAGATCCTGGGTTAGAGGGGGTATTATTAAAGACCCTGGGTTAGAGGGGGTATTATTAAAGACCCTGGGTTAGAGGGGGTATTATTAAAGAGCCTGGGTTAGAGGGGGTATTATTAAAGACCCTGGGTTAGAGGGGGTATTATAAAAGACCCTGGGTTAGAGGGGGTATTATTAAAGACCCTGGGTTAGAGGGGGTATTATAAAAGACCCTGGGTTAGAGGGGGTATTATTAAAGACCCTGGGTTAGAGGGGGTATTATTAAAGACCCTGGGTTAGAGGGGGTATTATTAAAGACCCTGGGTTAGAGGGGGTATTATTAAAGACCCTGGGTTAGAGGGGGTATTATTAAAGATCCTGGGTTAGAGGGGGTATTATTAAAGACCCTGGGTTAGAGGGGGTATTATTCAAGACCCTGGGTTAGAGGGGGTATTATTAAAGACCCTGGGTTAGAGGGGGTATTATTAAAGACCCTGGGTTAGAGGGGGTATTATTAAAGACCCTGGGTTAGAGGGGGTATTATTAAAGACCCTGGGTTAGAGGGGGTATTATTAAAGACCCTGGGTTAGAGGGGGTATTATTAAAGATCCTGGGTTAGAGGGGGTATTATTAAAGACCCTGGGTTAGAGGGGGTATTATTCAAGACCCTGGGTTAGAGGGGGTATAATAAATGTTTTTCAACATCTGCTCCGCCATCCTTCTTGCCTCTCTGATGTACAATAACATTAATAAGCCCCTTTCAAATGACGAGAACATTTCATTTTCATTTTGCATTTTTATTTTTGCAAACATTAAGTATTACGTATACAGACACTTCAGGATACGTAGCAGGATATTAGTCCCCGTTTTCTCAGTGACCCATGCATGCAACACCTTGTATACTTGGTTTACATTTACAGACTTGTATAGCTGAATTTTTAAGACACACACATCCGTTATATAAGTATATAAACAACAAATATGATACATGTTTCAATTTAACGGTGTTTCAAACAAATCAACTAAAATCTTAGACAGGGATGTTCCTAGTTTCTAGGGTTAGGGTTTGGGTCTCCCCGTATGTCTTACATGACTCATGATTTGCTCCATTTTCAGCACACGCTCTGCATTAACCCCTGTATGGTGGGTTGTGTAGAGCGATACATTGTTCACTTTATTTTCAATAATTTGCTGCGTAACATTTGTAAGTTCTCTCAAAGAAAAAATGTATTTATTCTCTCTAGCATCGTATGCAGATAGTTACCCATTGCTTTATATCTAAGTAAAATATATATATTGTTACTCGTTCTCTTGGGGTTTATTGAGCCTCCTTACATTTGTTGTCGTCCACCAGTGTGTGCTGGATTTCTTTGAGTTTCTCGTGGATGTAGATCACCTCCTTCAGTTCATGTAGGAAAGCCTCGGTTACACCGTAAACTCTGGGAATAGATGGCACAAGACCCATAGACTCCAGGGCTCTGACCATCGATGGTATAAAGCGGCTGGACCACAGTCTTTTCACCAGCTCCTCAACATGGTTGAAGAAGTAGTACCGCAGTGGGTCATATAAACACGGATGACGGCGCTGACTGGGGTGACTGATTTGACAACCGGGGCATTTCTCTTATATACTCTCCAATCACCACGTCTAAAAGTGAGGCTACAGAGGCCTTGATGGTGTCCACAAAAATAGTACTGACCACCCCATCAAACACATCCTCAGGCTGTGTAAATGTAGGGGATGTCAGGGGGATGTCAGGGGGCTTGTCTGGGGGGAGTAGACAGAAGGTCTGTGAGGCATAGGGTCTGGTACCCATGACGTATTGGAGTCCTGGTACGGTATATGAATATCCATGGTATATGCTGAAATGAAGAACCGGTGGCTTTATGGTCACCCCTTTTATTGTTGAACCACTCCTTTGGTATCGGGGCGTGGTTAACGTAGCAGCAGCGTACTTAGTTTTCTTCGGGGGCTGACCCTTCTGAGGATGAACCTTCTTGGGGTTCTTTTGAATCATAATCCTTAGGATTCGTATATATTATGCACTTCCTTAGTTGAACCCTCTGCCATTGTTGGCTCTGTACAAAAAGAGCATCCACTAACTCTAACATTTTCAATTCCATCATATCCCAACTTTTAAAAGGAATAAGCAACCTAAAATCCCCAGTCAGGCCACCTTCACTGTTGTTTCCGTTGCTGGTTTTCTCGTCGCTGATATAGAACTCCACGCACCCACATGGAAGTCCATTCTTTCTTTGTATTTTCACCCTATGAAATATTCTTCCTGAGGAGTCAGGGGCACCTTCACAACAGGTCTCGTAGCCCGTGAACAAGCTATAACCCTTTGTGGTAACTCTCAGTTTGGGACACACCAGCTTGCGAAACACCTGCCAGTCTTCAAGCCTGTAGTCCACTCCTAAAGTCTGGTCTGTATATTCTTCTCCTTCGGCTACTGTATTGAGTTTCACTCTACAGGGTAATCAAACAGATAACCCCATAGCTGTCAATTAGACATCAACACTTGATCTTTCAGCGCAGTTGCGGGCGGTATTTGGGTTCTATACATATTTAGAAACTGCTTTTTTGGCACATCGTATATTGATGCTTTATACTCTGCCCTCTCTCTATGTTTCAACCAAGGTCCTTCTTCCGTTGTTACGGTCATCACGTGTGTGTCACTGATCACAAAATCCATGTTTAATTTCTTTAGTGGTTTATCAACATCGCTTGTATTCAGTGTTCAGCTCTTATTTATAATGCGGCTGCCCCAAATAACCCTGGACATTCCTGTTTCATAGACAACAGGTCACTACAACAGGGGGGGGCATACTCTTTGAAATGTTCAAACACATCCCCCAGTTCAACGAGGTCCCTACACATCAATCATCATGACAGCTTCAAAGGAACAGATGCACTATCTGGTTAAATAAACACTCACTCTAAGGCGTGAGAACCTCCTGTCAGGATGTCCTGTAGGATGCCCATATTTGGGCATACACACTGGGCCATAAAAGTAGGGTCATAAAACACACGTTTGACGTGTGCCGTCTACTGTATTCTCTCTTCTGTATATGTAACTCTGTATATGTAACTCTGTATATGTAACTCTGTATATGTAACTCTGTATATGTAACTCTGTATATGTAACTCTGTATATGTAACTCTAAACCTCTGAGTATGTGTATGTGTGTAAATGAATCTCTCAGTGATATTTAGCCTAAACACCACAGCAGCCAGACACAGAGAAACAGGTGTCTGTTGCAGAGGAAAATAAGTTGATTCCAAGATCCATTTTTCCCAAGCCAACCACACCATGAAGCTGTCCTTTTACGGATTTGAGAAATGTGTCTGTGTGTGTGTGTGTGTGTGTGTGTGTGTGTGTGTGTGTGTGTGTGTGTGTGCGTGCGTGCATGTGCGCATGCTCTCAAGGTCTGCATAAGCAATTTCATAATGTCAGGTACATCTTCCTTTTAAAAGGTGTCAAACTGTGTATAAATCCCCTAAAGATAAAGGACCATAGCTTCACAAAACACATGAGAATGTAATCTAGTAATTCATCGTAACCATAGCTACTCCACAGGAACATTAGGGAGCTGTAAAACTTAGAGAAAAATCCTGAACTGTTTGGGAACAAATTTCCCTGATGTTCAAAGCAAGTCGAAGAGCAGGTTTGGGTGCATATTTGAGTGGTTTGCCTGGCACTGTTTTGAACTGAGCAGTGACAGCCCGAGCTGAACTGAGGAGTAGCTAGCTAGACAACGACTACGACTCGCCTCATTTCTGTAGGAATACATTTCCTCCCCGCCAATCACCGGGGAAAAACATGGGGTGGGAAAAAACATGAATAAAACTGAAGGTAATTCTCTTGGATACCATATCTCTTGATGCTCCTCAGAACTTTAAGACTCAATCAGAGTTACTCTGAGAAAACTTTCAGATCATGACTCCCTAATTCCCTACACAAGGACTGACTGTTAGAAGACGACACGATATTTGTATTTTCCATTTTGATCTTCGCTTTTGGTTTTATTTATTGATAGACAGGTAGACATATCACTCAGTTTGCAACGTTTGCTTTTTCTTCGGATGAAAAGAATGACAAAGCGACAGTAAGAAATATTTTTCTGTCTCTCTTTTCTTGATCATTCCTTGATCATTCCATTTGCCCCAAAGCATCATGCTACTATTCAATGGCAATAAAACAACTGGAGGCGAAGGAAAATTAGCAGCACTTTTTGTATTATTAAGTTGGGCACCATTATCATGGGCTCATAACATACAACACCAATCTCATTTTATAATCTTGTCAGAGTGAATATAATTTAACTCAGCAATAATATCAAATTATATTAACACTCATTTAATTGGTGTAGAGTGGATGTGTGTGATTAATATACTCATCCAGCATGATATCATTGTCATTTGCTCTTTGCACACATTGGAAATTACACTAAAACGAAGAAGGAATCCTGTCTTTATAGTTCTTTATAGTTTAATAACGTATAATAATCATTATAATATCTATAGTTTCAAAAAGGAGAATTGAAAGCAGAACAGGGGAAATTCATGTATTCATGTAACGGATTTACTACTGTAGTGTCCTTATCTCATTACGTTGACATATCTGTGACTCAATGAACAGGCATCCCTCCACCGTGTGTGAGACTTAAACATCGTGACAATGACAATTATGACATCATGACTATCTGTTTTGACAGAGCTGAAGCCCAGTGTATACAGTTGCCTGAGAGCAATAAGCATTGATGCATCCCCCTCCTCAGAGACAGATGGTAGGGTGAAGTTGCCCGTAGACACTGATCGAAGGCCAGCTTTATGTTTGACCCCTTAAAGGTTAGGCTGAGATTGGAGGCGGTCAAACTGATCCTAGAAACTGCTTCTGTCTAACCAGAGCCAGACATACAGACTTGAGTCTGGCTGTAGGTTTTCTGTAGCCACAGCTTCTGGATCAGCTTACCAGGCAGGCAGACATATTGACCAATGTTCCCAGCATAATGAAAACAGCTCCAGCTAATTGAAACTGATTGGATATCAGTTCTGAGCTCTGGCGCAACAACAGCAAGCAAATGTGCTCTACATCAGACTCTCTCTCTCTCTCTCTAATGTCTGCTGTCTCTCTCTCTCTGCTGTCTCTCTCTCTCTGCTGTCTGCTGTCTCTCTCTCTCTGCTGTCTCTGTCACTTTCTCTGCTGCCTCTCTCAATTTCTCTGCTGTCTGCTGTCTATCTCTCTGTTGTCTCTCTCTCTGCTGTCTCTCTCTCTGCTGTCTCTCTCACTTTCTCTGCTGTCTGCTGTCTCTCTCTCTGCTGTCTCTCTCTCTCTGCTGTGTGCTGTCTCTCTCTCTGCTGTCTCTCTCACTTTCTCTGCTGTCTGCTGTCTATCTCTCTGCTGTCTCTCTCTCTGCTGTCTCTCTCACTTTCTCTGCTGTCTGCTGTCTCTCTCACTTCCTCTACTGTCTCACTCTCTGCTGTCTCTCTCACTTTCTCTGCTGTCTCTCTCACTTTCTCTGCTGTCTCACTTTCTCTGCTGTCTCTCTCTCTGCTGTCTCTCTCACTTTCTCTGCTGTCTCTCTCACTTTCTCTGCTGTCTCTCTCACTTTATCTGCTGTCTCACTTTCTCTGCTGTCTCTCTCTCTGCTGTCTCTCTAACTTTCTCTGCTGTCTCTCTCACTTTCTCTGCTGTCTCTCTCACTTTCTCTGCTGTCTCTCTCTCTGCTGTCTCTCTCACTTTATCTGCTGTCTCTCTCTCTGCTGTCTCACTTGCTCTGCTGTCTCTCTCTCTGCTGTCTCTCTCACTTTCTCTGCTGTCTCTCTCACTTTCTCTGCTGTCTCTCTCTCTGCTGTCTCTCTCACTCTCGCTGCTGTCCATCTAACTTTCTCTGCTGTCTCTCTCACTTTCTCTGCTGTCTCTCTCACTTTATCTGCTGTCTCACTTTCTCTGCTGTCTCTCTCTCTGCTGTCTCTCTAACTTTCTCTGCTGTCTCTCTCACTTTCTCTGCTGTCTCTCTCACTTTCTCTGCTGTCTCTCTCACGTTCTCTGCTGTCTCTCTCACTTTCTCTGCTGTGTCTCTCACTTTATCTGCTGTCTCTCTCTCTGCTGCCTCTCTCACTTTCTCTGCTGTCTCTCTCTCTGCTGTCTCACTTTCTCTGCTGTCTCTCTCTCTGCTGTCTCTCTCACTTTCTCTGCTGTCTCTCTCACTTTCTCTGCTGTCTCTCTCTCTGCTGTCTCTCTCACTTTCTCTGCTGTCTCTCTCACATTCTCTGCTGTCTCTCTCACTTTCTCTGCTGTCTCTCTCTCTGCTGTCTCTCTCACATTCTCTGCTGTCTCTCTCTCTGCTGTCTCTCTCACTTTCTCTGCTGTCTCTCTCACTTTCTCTGCTGTCTCTCTCTCTATGCTGTCTCTCTCACTTTCTCTGCTGTCTCTCTCTCTGCTGTCTCTCTCACTTTCTCTGCTGTCTCTCTCTCTGCTGTCTCTCTCACTTTCTCTGCTGTCTCTCTCACATTCTCTGCTGTCTCTCTCACTTTCTCTGCTGTCTCTCTCTCTGCTGTCTCTCTCACTTTCTCTGCTGTCTCTCTCTCTGCTGTCTCTCTCACTTTCTCTGCTGTCTCTCTCACTTTCTCTGCTGTCTCTCTCTCTAAATCAAATCAAATCAAATCAAATTTTATTTGTCACATACACATGGTTAGCAGATGTTAATGCGAGTGTAGCGAAATGCTTGTGCTTCTAGTTCCGACAATGCAGTAATAACAAGTAATCTAACTAACAATTCCAAAACTACTGTCTTGTACACAGTGTAAGGGGATAAAGAATATGTACATAAGGATATATGAATGAGTGATGGTACAGAGCAGCATAGGCAAGATACAGTAGATGGTATCGGGTACAGTATGTACAAATGAGATGAGTATGTAAACAAAGTGGCATAGTATAGTATAAAGTGGCTAGTGATACATGTATTACATAAGGATACCGTCGATGATATAGAGTACAGTATATACGTATGCGTATGAGATGAATAATGTAGGGTAAGTAACATTTATATAAGGTAGCATTGTTTAAAGTGGCTAGTGATATATTTACATCATTTCCCATCAATTCCCATTATTAAAGTGGCTGGAGTTGAGTCAGTGTCAGTGTGTTGGCAGCAGCCACTCAGTGTTAGTGGTGGCTGTTTAACAGTCTGATGGCCTTGAGATAGAAGCTGTTTTTCAGTCTCTCGGTCCCAGCTTTGATGCACCTGTACTGACCTCGCCTTCT
The DNA here is from genome assembly GCF_045791955.1 of Oncorhynchus clarkii lewisi. NCBI lineage: Eukaryota > Metazoa > Chordata > Actinopteri > Salmoniformes > Salmonidae > Oncorhynchus > Oncorhynchus clarkii. The sequence continues at coordinate 23,131,330 of NC_092177.1, forward strand.
GGATGATAGCGGGGTGAACAGGCAGTGGCTCGGGTGGTTGATGTCCTTGATGATCTTTATGGCCTTCCTGTGACATCGGGTGGTGTAGGTGTCCTGGAGGGCAGGTAGTTTGCCCCCGGTGATGCGTTGTGCAGACCTCACTACCCTCTGGAGAGCCTTACGGTTGAGGGCGGTGCAGTTGCCATACCAGGCGGTGATACAGCCCGCCAGGATGCTCTCGATTGTGCATCTGTAGAAGTTTGTGAGTGCTTTTGGTGACAAGCCGAATTTCTTCAGCCTCCTGAGGTTGAAGAGGCGCTGCTGCGCCTTCTTCACGATGCTGTCTGTGTGAGTGGACCAATTCAGTTTGTCTGTGATGTGTATGCCGAGGAACTTAAAACTTGCTACCCTCTCCACTACTGTTCCATCGATGTGGATAGGGGGGTGTTCCCTCTGCTGTTTCCTGAAGTCCACAATCATCTCCTTAGTTTTGTTGACGTTGAGTGTGAGGTTGTTTTCCTGACACCACACTCCGAGGGCCCTCACCTCCTCCCTGTAGGCCGTCTCATCGTTGTTGGTAATCAAGCCTACCACTGTTGTGTCGTCCGCAAACTTGATGATTGAGTTGGAGGCGTGCGTGGCCACGCAGTCGTGGGTGAACAGGGAGTACAGGAGAGGGCTCAGAACGCAACCTTGTGGGGCCCCAGTGTTGAGGATCAGCGGGGAGGAGATGTTGTTGCCTACCCTCACCACCTGGGGGCGGCCCGTCAGGAAGTCCAGTACCCAGTTGCACAGGGCGGGGTCGAGACCCAGGGTCTCGAGCTTGATGACGAGCTTGGAGGGTACTATGGTGTTGAATGCCGAGCTGTAGTCGATGAACAGCATTCTCACATAGGTATTCCTCTTGTCCAGATGGGTTAGGGCAGTGTGCAGTGTGGTTGAGATTGCATCGTCTGTGGACCTATTTGGGCGGTAAGCAAATTGGAGTGGGTCTAGGGTGTCAGGTAGGGTGGAGGTGATATGGTCCTTGACTAGTCTCTCAAAGCACTTCATGATGACGGATGTGAGTGCTACGGGGCGGTAGTCATTTAGCTCAGTTACCTTAGCTTTCTTGGGAACAGGAACAATGGTGGCCCTCTTGAAGCATGTGGGAACAGCAGACTGGTATAGGGATTGATTGAATATGTCCGTAAACACACCGGCCAGCTGGTCTGCGCATGCTCTGAGGGCGCGGCTGGGGATGCCATCTGGGCCTGCAGCCTTGCGAGGGTTAACACGTTTAAATGTCTTACTCACCTCGGCTGCAGTGAAGGAGAGACCGCATGTTTTCGTTGCAGGCCGTGTCAGTGGCACTGTATTGTCCTCAAAGCGGGCAAAAAAGTTATTTAGTCTGCCTGGGAGCAAGACATCCTGGTCCGTGACTGGGCTGGGTTTCTTCCTGTAGTCCGTGATTGACTGTAGACCCTGCCACATGCCTCTTGTGTCTGAGCCGTTGAATTGAGATTCTACTTTGTCTCTGTACTGGCGCTTAGCTTGTTTGATAGCCTTGCGGAGGGAATAGCTGCACTGTTTGTATTCGGTCATGTTACCAGACACCTTGCCCTGATTAAAAGCAGTGGTTCGCGCTTTCAGTTTCACACGAATGCTGCCATCAATCCACGGTTTCTGGTTAGGGAATGTTTTAATCGTTGCTATGGGAACGACATCTTCAACGCACGTTCTAATGAACTCGCATACCGAATCAGCGTATTCGTCAATGTTGTTATCTGACGCAATACGAAACATCTCCCAGTCCACGTGATGGAAGCAGTCTTGGAGTGTGGAGTCAGCTTGGTCGGACCAGCGTTGGACAGACCTCAGCGTGGGAGCCTCTTGTTTTAGTTTCTGTCTGTAGGCAGGGATCAACAAAATGGAGTCGTGGTCAGCTTTTCCGAAAGGGGGGCGGGGCAGGGCCTTATATGCGTCGCGGAAGTTAGAGTAACAATGGTCCAAGGTCTTTCCTCCCCTGGTTGCGCAATCGATATGCTGATAAAATTTGGGGAGTCTTGTTTTCAGATTAGCCTTGTTAAAATCCCCAGCTACAATGAATGCAGCCTCCCTATGCTGTCTCTCTCACTTTCTCTGCTGTCTCTCTCTCTGCTGTCTCTCTCACTTTCTCTGCTGTCTCTCTCTCTGCTGTCTCTCTCACTTTCTCTGCTGTCTCTCTCTCTGCTGTCTCACTTTCTCTGCTGTCTCTCTCTGCTGTCTCTCTCTCTGCTGTCTCTCTCACTTTCTCTGCTGTCTCTCTCACTTTCTCTGCTGTCTCTCTCACTTTCTCTGCTGTCTCTCTCTATATGCTGTCTCTCTCACTTTCTCTGCTGTCTCTCTCTCTGCTGTCTCTCTCACCTTCTCTGCTGTCTCTCTCTCTGCTGTCTCACTTTCTCTGCTGTCTCTCTCTGCTGTCTCTCTCTCTGCTGTCTCTCTCACTTTCTCTGCTGTCTCTCTCACTTTCTCTGCTGTCTCTCTCTCTGCTGTCTCTCTCACTTTCTCTGCTGTCTCTCTCACTTTCTCTGCTCTCTCTCTCTCTGCTGTCTCTCTCACTTTCTCTGCTGTCTCTCTCTCTCTGCTCTCTCTCACTTTCTCGGCTGTCTCTCTCTCTCTGCTGTCTCACTTTCTTTGCTGTCTCTTTCTCTCTGCTGTCTCTCTCACTCCCTCTGCTGTCTCTCTCACTCTCTCTGCTGTCTCTCTCACTTTCCCTGCTGTCTCTCTCACTCTCTCTGCTGTCTCTCGCTCTCTCTGGCTCTTTTTCTCTCAGAGTGGTTGAATATCATATGTAGTGTATATCCAGTCACCTTGGCTGGACTATGTGAGTAGGCAATAGTATACGTCCTATTTCTTGCCATAGATATACTGTAGGCCTACCTTCAACCAAAGCATCTTCATTTGCTCCAGCTCTTTAGTAAGACAGTAAGACGGAATAGTGAACTACATCTACCTCATCACTGGTTCACATCAGGGGTTCGAACTGCCTCCATACATAACCAGCAATAGATATCATGTGATATGAGGGGTAATGTGACGGGGAGAACTCTAGTAACAGCAGCAGAATTCATATAGTCTCAAGTTGGTATTTGGTATTTTATTAGGATCCCCATTAGCTGTTGCAAAAGCAGCAGCGACTCTTCCTGGGGTCCACACAGAACATGAAACATAATACAGAATGACATAATACAGAACATCATTAGACAAGAACAGCTGAAGGACAGAACTACATACATTTTTAGTTGGTGGTGGTGGTGTGTAATCAGGGGATGTTTCAGGAGTGCAGTGACGGTTGAGTGGTTCTCTCTCTGCTTGCATGTCCTAGTTAGTCTATAGGGTTCCCAGCCAGGATAGGTACTGACATTTAATCCACTGGAGGAGACAGGAAAAAAAGATAGCACCCCCTATTGCTAATCATAGAGACATCTGTAATGGGGAGGCCAAAAAGTGGCAATCACAGTGTGCATTTGTTTATGTGAGACCATACTATTTATTCTGAGCACTATCTTGGTATGGGGTTTTTAAATAGAGATTGAGAATGTCTCCGGTAGAACATCCCTCATCCCCTCACCCCATCTCCCGTAATCTCCTCACCTAATCTTCCCTCATCCCCTCACCCCATCTCCCGTAATCTCCTCACCTAATATTCCCTCATCCCCTCACCCCATCTCCCTCATCCCCTCACCCCATCTCCCTCATCCCCTCACCCCATCTCCCTCATCCCCTCACCCCATCTACCTCATCCCCTCACCCCATCTCCCGTAATCTCCTCACCCCATCTCCCTCATCCCCTCACCCCATCTCCCTCATCCCCTCACCCCATCTCCATCATCCCCTCACCCCATCTCCCTCATCCCCTCACCCCATCTCCCGTAATCTCCTCACCTAATCTTCCCTTATCGTCCCGCATTTCCCCTCTCATTTTTAAATTTTAGTAATTTAGCAGATACTCTTATCCAGAGCAACTTGCAGTACTGTGCCTACTTTTTCATTCATACTGGTCCCCAGTGGGAATCAAACCCACAAACCTGGCATTGCAAGTGCACTACCAACTGAGCCACACAGGACCTCATCTCCTCTCCCCTAATCACCTCTCCTCTCCTCTCATCTCTTCTCCTCTCCCGTAACCTCCTCTCTTTTCTTATCCCTCATCTCCTCTCCCCTCATCTCCCCTCCCCTCATCATCTCTCCCCTCCCCTAATATCCTCTTCTCTCCACTCATCTCCTCTCATCTTTTCTCCCCTCCTCTCTTCTCCCATCATCTCCTCTCCCACCATCTCCTCTCATCTCTTCCCCTCTCCCATAATCTCCTTTCCCGCAATCTCCTCTCCTCTCTTATCCCCTCTTATCCACTCATCTCCCCTCAACTGCACTGTTGGTTAAGGGCGTGTAAGAAAGCATTTCACGGTAAGGTGCTGTTGTATTCGGCGCATGTGACAAATACAGTTTGATTTGATTTGAACCCCTCTCATCTCCCCTCATCTCCCCTCATCTCCTCTCCCCTCTTTTCCTCTCCTCTCCTCTCCACTCATCTCCTCTCCTCTTCACTCATCTCCCCTCATCTCCTCTCCCCTCTTTTCCTCTCCTCTCCTCTCCTCTCCACTCATCTCCTCTCCTCTTCACTCATCTCCCCTATTTTCCTCTCCTCTCCTCTCCTCTCCTCTCCTCTCCACTCATCTCCTCTCCTCTTCACTCATCTCCCCTCATCTCCTCTCCCCTCTTTTCCTCTCCTCTCCTCTCCACTCCTCTCCTCTCCTCTCCACTCATCTCTCCTCTTTACTCATCTCCCCTTCTCTCTTCTCCCCTCTTTTCCTCTCCTCTCCTCTCCACTCATCTCCTCTCCTCTCCACTCATCTCCTCTCCTCTTCACTCATCTCCCCTCTTTTCCTCTCCTCTCCTCTCCACTCCTCTCCTCTCCTCTCCACTCATCTCTCCTCTTTACTCATCTCCCCTTCTCTCTTCTCCCCTCTTTTCCTCTCCTCTCCTCTCCTCTCATCTCCTCTCCTCTCCTCTCCTCTTCACTCATCTCCCCTATTTTCCTCTCCTCTCCTCTCCACTCATCTCCTCTCCTCTTCACTCATCTCCCCTCATCTCCTCTCCCCTCTTTTCCTCTCCTCTCCTCTCCACTCATCTCCTCTCCTCTCCACTCATCTCCTCTCCTCTTCACTCATCTCCCCTCATCTCCTCTCCCCTCTTCTCCTCTCCTCTCCCCTCATCTCCTATCCCTTCTTTTCCTCTCCTCTCCTCTCCTCTTCACTCATCTCCCCTATTTTCCTCTCCTCTCCTCTCCACTCATCTCCTCTCCTCTTCACTCATCTCCCCTTCTCTCCTCTCCCCTCTTTTCCTCTCCTCTCCTCTCCACTCATCTCCTCTCCTCTTCACTCATCTCCCCTATTTTCCTCTCCTCTCCTCTCCACTCATCTCCTCTCCTCTTCACTCATCTCCTCTCATCTCTTCTCCCCTCCTCTCCCCTGAGTGTCTTGGCCCCAATGTCTCCTCACTGGACTACACGATGTAGACAGACAGATGGATGATCGTGTGATTAATTAGACCACTGAAAGCAATGTTCTCACATAGAGCCGGCCCACTGAGTTTTCATTTCTTTGTTTCTTTCAGGTTCTAATTTTCCCCTATAAGTTAATGGGGCTTCCTTTGTGAAGTATCCCAAGGGATAACAACATTAACTGGCTCCTCCTTCAGGGCTTGAGTCATTCCTGAAAACATCAAGTTTACTTCAGCAATGAAAAATAAGTAACTTGTAATTAAACAATTTGAATCATACACTGGACTTTTATCAAGCAAAACATTTTAGCTAAAGATGTTAAGTTAACTTTGTCAGATTTGCATGCTCATCCTTTCTCTGTGGGCCTTCTCTTCAGCTAATCAGTCCCTTAATGAACGTGGAATGGTCATTTGAACAGGACATTGACATTCGACAGTAAAGCCAAGGTTTTATCTCCTGCCAGTCAAAGTCAGTTTAAGCACCCTGTTCTGGCCACAGGTTCAGGTTGCCTTGGAAACGAGCTTGTGAGTCTATTCCGAGAGCCATTCATCGCTCAGTGTAAGTGCTCGCTAGGAGCGACACTAGTAAAGGTATGCAAACCACAAGAACACGAGCGTCACCGACAGTGTGCCTGTTAAAGATAAACGGCACACTGAGTACATGTTACACACACAATTGAAAGAATCTGGCAAAAAAATGTCAAAGAGATAAAGATATCAATACAATAGAGAATTGAGTTTTCCTCCCAACACAAACACCTTGTCTGTGCTATTGCATCAGCCGTTCTGTACTCTTTCTCTATACGATGCATGCATCTCTCTCTCTCTCTCTCTCTCTCTCTCTCTCTCTCTCTCTCTCTCTCTCTCTCTCTCTCTCTCTCTCTCTCTCTCTCTCTCTCTCTCTCTCTCTCTCTCTCTCTCTCTCTCTCTCTCTCTCTCTCTCTCTCTCTCTCTCTACAGTTTTAGAGAGGTCATGACATGGTAAATAACAGATAGCCACGTAACTTCTATACATGAGATAAATGGAAAGTACTGTTTCAAAGGCAGACCTTGGTCTTCAGTAGCCCTGCGGACATCTACTCTCTTTGCTCCGCTCTTCTTTGGCCACTGGCACTGTTCTGTCACTGTACATACAGGGAGAATGACTGATCCCGTTCACTCAACCCTGTCACCCTCATCAACCCCCTGGACCCCCAGGACCACAGTTCACAAAGGAAACAACAGAAACACCATTGGGTAACTAATAAAATATTTGACAGTCCTCTCGCTCTCTCTCTCTCTCTCTCTCTCTCTACATCTCTCTCATTTTCTGTCTCTTTCTCACTCTTCATATCCCCCGTTGTCACTCCACAGCGGCCCAGCATTGTCAGTGCCTTAATCCAAGCGTTAATTACACACATCTGAAGTACACTGTGCCAGGCAGCACCGTGCTCTACACTCCCCTACCCTGCTGGCGCTCAGCTCAGCCCATTATGCATGAGGACTGGGCCCTGTGTTCCATGGCTTTCTTCATGTTGTTAGGGGAAGAACGTCGGGAGTCATTAAGACCGTGTCATTTTGACAAGCCTGTTTCAATAGCCTCTGTACCTGTGCCTCGATCTCTACCTAGCATGCTGTACATGACACGGGTGGTTTGCCTGTTTGTCTAGAGATGTTTTGGTTTTTACTTTAGCAATTAGAGCATCAGGCAGCTGTACTAGACACAGATGGACGTGTAATGTTTTGTTCATCTGTGCATATCGTTCTGGAGCAGGGACAGTACAATGCTACAGCAGGTAGACCAAAGAGAGGAGGGCATCGAAACGTTGTAGCACACCTGTGCATAGCGTATAATAACAGGCATGGAGACAATAACCATCAACTGTAGGTGTTACATCACTGAAGATGGAGGTGAAAGACATATATGGAAGGAATGAGACATTGGAAGACAGATAAAGAGTGTGGGAGGGAAAGAGAGAGAGAGAGAGAGAGAGAGAGAGAGAGAGAGAGAAAGAGAGAGAGAGCGATAGAGAGAGAAGAGCAGAGCAGAGGTCACGATCAAATGAGCTCCTGCATTTTTCAGCATTTTCTTTAAAAAAGATAGATTAGGAGTTAGATAAACTTGGATTTTTTGTCAGGAACACATACTGGATTCTACCCTCTACAACATAACCCCCACTTCAAATCAAAACTTAAAACCTACAACCTGATTTTGGACGGAATTACGGAATCACCTGGAAGGTTCACAACTACCAAGATTTATTACTCTATACAGCAAATTCTCTGGAAAACAACAGAAACCTGAAAACACCATCCAACCTGGAACTGAGTGAGTAATGTTTAGTCTGAAACTATATTTTATCTCCAAAAGCCAAGAAGAAAAATACACAACATTACTTTATAAGGACTGATTTCTAACATAATTTTGCCAAGCTTGATACAGCTTCAACTAGCACTGACGTGTCAAGTGAGAGGTGTCAAAGCCCATTAGCCCAACAATGGCAGAAGAGTCACACAGTCTACCCCAACCAAATGGAGAGGCCTTAGAAGCTCCCTCCCGCTGTTCAGAGGTAATTAAAATACAGTACCCTGTGCATGTAAAGAATGACAAAGCAAGAAAAGATTACAAAATGAAGCTCCTTATGGAAAATCAAGAAACACTTTTTGCTGACTATTACAAAAATGGGAACATCAGCAACCTTATCTTCCACACAAACCATCCCCTGGCATGGCACAGTACTATATTAGCACACTACCCCTTTGTTAAGAGAGGGGGGGTTAACAAGGGGTGGAAACTCAGAATACTTGATAACGAGGACTCTGAGTCAGGTAATATAAATATCTATAAGTCCGGAACAGTAATGGTACAGGGTAACCCCAAACAGTTTCAGCTGGACTTTCACCTAATCAAAGAATTAGCCCAGCAGGAGAAGCTCTCTCTTGATAAAGATACCCCCACCCCAAGCGGGTCAGACCAGACCTCTTCATTATGTAACCCCACAGACGAGCAACCCCCAGCGGAGAGTCAACCTCCCAGCACAGATTACCACTCCCTCATTGAAATGAAGGACAAATTCACCCAGCTGGAGGTAAGGCAGGTGGAGCTGGAACAGCAGGTGATTACACTCCAGTCAGCACAGACCCAGACAACAGTCCAGCACAACAACACCCCCTTAATACCTCTTAAGTCTACCCCCTCCTTTTTCGAACATTCTGTTAAAAATCGCGCAACATTTCAGCGTCCTGCTACTCATGCCAGGAATATAGTATATGCATATGATTAGTATGTGTGGATAGAAAACACTCTGAAGTTTCTAAAACTGGTTAAATCACGGCTGTGACTATAACAGAGCCTGTGTTTCATCGAAAAGCGCAAGAAAAACTGGTCACTGAAAGCTGAAAATAATATCCATGCGCCACTTTCATGTATTGTTTAAAGGACACCAAATTAAATAGGGCCTCGGATGCAATTCCTACAGATTCCACACGATGTCGCCATTATCTTCATTTTCCTGAGAGTTATTTCTTAGTCAAACAAAGGAAAGACATTCCATTTCTTCCGGTCTCCGACAGGATGTTTTGAAGTCGAGATTTTCGACCATGATTTGAAGACGTGGAGCTATTGAATACACATCGCCCCGTGATCATTTTGATAGATTATAAACGTTTACTAATACCTAAAGTTGGATTACAAAAGTATTTCGAAGTGTTTTGTGAAAGTTTATCGTCGACTTTTTTAATTTTAAAAAATTACGCAGCGTTTTGAAACGATGTTTTTTCTGAATTACACAGTTTCCATAGATGGCTATTTTGGGTATATATGGACCGATTTAATCGAAAAAAAGACCAAATAGTGATGTTTATGGGGCATATAGGAGTGCCAAGAAAGAAGCTCGTCAAAGGTAATGAATGTTTTATATTTTATTTCTGCTTCTTTGTGTAGCGCCGGCTACGCTAATTCTTTTGTTTACGTCGCCTTCAGGCATTTTGGGTGTTGCATGCTATCAGATAATAGCTTCTCATGCTTTCGCCGAAAAGCATTTTAAAAATCTGACTTGTTGGCTAGATTCACAACGATTGTAGCTTTAATTCAATACCCTGTATGTGTGTTTTAATGAACGTTTGAGTTTTAACGAGTACATTTAGCATTTAGCGTAGCGCATTTGCATTTCCAGGTGCAAAGGTAGGATCAACAGGTTAACCAGACCCAGAGAGCTGGAGGTGGACAGAGACATATCTGCACTCTGGACAGTGGTGAGACAACTACAACAGGAGAAAGAGGAGCAGAACAGAGCACTAGAGGAGAGAATCAGACTGCTGGTGGAGGAGAGGTTGAGGGGGATGGAGGAGAGGGTGAGGGGGACAGAGGAGAGGTTGAGGGGGACGGCGTATGACAGAGAACAACCCACTAGAGAGGTAGCCACCCCCACAGAGAAGCCAGCAGAACAGCCCACCTCAGCACCCGACAAAAGTCTCGACACCACAGCAGAACAGTCCACACCAGACCCTGACCATAGAGTCGACATCACAGCAGAACAGACAAATGAAGAACCCCAAGCCCAGCGGCTCGCACCCCCTCTGAGCACCCCCCCTGTCAGCCACCCTGATAGCCCTTCTGACAACCCCACCACACCAACTGAGGACAAACACAAGACACAGATTGTACTACTTATGGACTCGAATGGGAAATATATAGAAGAAAAAAAACTTTTTCCCAAACACAGTGTGTCTAAACTCTGGTGTCCAAACACCCAGCGCGCCCTCGACCTTCTGTCTGAGGACCAACTAGGCTCACCCAGCCACATAATAATACACACAGGCACAAACGACCTGAGAGCACAGCAGGAAAGGGTGGCCACAGCACTGAAGGGAGTGATTGAAAAGGCTTCTTCTACTTTCCCCAACGCACAAGTGGTTATCTCCACCCTCCTACGACGAAAAGACTTCCACCCTGCCACAATACAGCGGGTAAACGCAAGTATTTCCCGTGACTGTGCCTCAAAACCAAATGTTTTCCTGGCCCACCACTCCACCCTGGACTTGAACAGCCTCAATGACCAGGTCCACCTCTACAAGGCAGCAGTGCCCACCTTTGCCCGAACTCTAAAGGACATCGCTCTCAAACGTATGCCCAACACTTCACACAGGAGCAACAGATCAATAGACACCCCACCCAGACCAGCGAGACACCCTCCCAGACCTGCAGGACCCCCCCCCCTGGACCTACACATAGAGGACCCACGCCAAGAGGAATTACATCCAGACCACAGCACACCCAGACACACCCACACCCCCACCCCAACCAATCAACACCCACCCACGTCAACCATGCCCACAACCCATTTAGGCCCCCTCAGATCAGACCTATGCCACTCCTGCCCACCCCATGCACCCCACCACCGCAAAGAGGGCCTCAACATGGAAGCCACACATACGCCCAGGTAGTGAGCGGGCAAACAGTCCCAACCCCCACTCTCACACTCGCACCAGATGTACCAGATGCTCAGCAGGCTCTGCTCACACTTACTGGCCTGAGGCCAAACCACGACAAACAACATTGGACACTCTGGAACAAAAAGCCTTCACTATATCATCCTGGAATATCCAAGGCCTGAGGTCATCTGCCTTTGGCCTAAAGAGCAGAAACCCAGACTTCACCAAAGAAATCGGTAATACAGACATTGTCATCCTGCAAGAAATCTGTTATAGAGGAGACAGACCCACTGGTTGCCCTCTAGGTTACAGAGAGCTGGTAGTCCCATCCACCAAACTACCAGGTGTGAAACAGGGAAGGGACTCAGGGGGTATGCTAATTTGGTATAGAGCAGACCTAACTCACTCCATTAAATTAATCAAAACAGGAACATTCTACATTTGGCTAGAAATTCAAAAGGAAATTATCCTAACAGAGAAAAATGTCCTCCTGTGTGCTACCTATATCACCCCACTAGAATCCCCATATTTTAATGAAGACAGCTTCTCCATCCTGGAGGGGGAAATCAATAATTTCCAGGCCCAGGGACATGTACTAGTCTGTGGCGACCTAAATGCCAGAACCGGACAAGAACCTGACACCCTCAGCACACAGGGGGACAAACACCTGTCTGGAGGTGACAGCATTCCTTCCCACATATGCCCCCCTAGGCACAACTATGACAACATAACCAACAAAAACGGGTCACAACTCCTGCAGCTCTGTCGCACGCTGGGTATGTACATAGTCAACGGTAGGCTTCGAGGGGACTCCTATGGTAGGTACACCTATAGCTCATCTCTTGGCAGTAGTACTGTAGACTACTTTATCACTGACCTCAACCCAGAGTCTCTCAGAGCGTTCACAGTCAGCCCACTGACACCCCTATCAGACCACAGCAAAATCACAGTCTACTTAAACAGAGCAATACTCAATCATGAGGCATCAAAGCCAAAGGAACTGAGTAACATTAAGAAATGCTATAGATGGAAGGAATGCAGTTTGGAAACCTACCAAAAAACAATTAGGCAACAACAAATTCAATCCCTTTTAGACAATTTCCTGGGTAAAACGTTCCACTGTAATAGTGAAGGTGTAAACTTGGCAGTAGAAAATCTTAACAGTATATTTGACCTCTCAGCTTCCCTATCAAATCTAAAAATCTCAAATAGAAAACAGAAGAAAATTAACAACAATGACAAATGGTTTGATGAAGAATGCAAAAATCTAAGAAAGAAATTGAGAAACCTGTCCAACCAAAAACATAGAGACCCGGAAAACCTGAGTCTACGCCTTCACTATGGTGAATCACTAAAATAATACAGAAATACACTACAGAAAAAGAAGGAACAGCATGTCAGAAATCAGCTCAATGTAATTGAAGAATCCATAGACTCTAACCACTTCTGGGAAAATTGGAAAACACTAAACAAACAACAACACGAAGAATTATCTATCCAAAATGGAGATGTATAGGTAAACCACTTCTCCAATCTTTTTGGCTCTATAACAAAGAATAAAGAGCAAAAACATATACATGATCAAATACAGATCTTAGAATCAACTATTAAAGACTACCAGAACCCACTGGATTCTCCAATTACATTGAATGAGTTACAGGACAAAATAAAAACCCTCCAACCCAAAAAGGCCTGTGTTGTTGATGGTATCCTCAATGAAATGATCAAATATACAGACAACAAATTCCAATTGGCTATACTAAAACTCTTTAACATCATCCTTAGCTCTGGCATCTTCCCCAATATTTGGAACCAAGGACTGATCACCCCAATCCACAAAAGTGGAGACAAATTTGACCCCAATAACTACCGTGGAATATGCGTCAACAGTGACCTTGGGAAATCCTCTGCATTATCATTAACAGCAGACTCGTACACTTCCTCAATGAAAACTATGTACTGAGCAAATGTCAAATTGGCTTTTTACCAAATTACCGTACAACAGACCATGTATTCACCCTGCACACCCTAATTGACCACCAAACAAACCAAAACAAAGGCAAAGTCTTCTCATGCTTTGTTGATTTCAAAAAAGCCTTCGACTCAATTTGGCATGATGGTCTGCTATACAAACTGATGGAAAGTGGTGTTGGGGGTAAAACATACGACATTATAAAATCCATGTACACAAACAACAAGTGTGCAGTTAAAATTGGCAAAAAACACACACATTTCTTCACACAGGGTCATGGGGTTAGACAGGGATGCAGCTTAAGCCCCACCCTCTTCAACATATATATCAACGAATTGGCGCGGGCACTAGAAAAGTCTGCAGCACCCGGCCTCACCCTACTAGAATCCGAAGTCAAATGTCTGCTGTTTGCTGATGATCTGGTGCTTCTGTCACCAACCAAGGAGGGCCTACAGCAGCACCTAGATCTTATGCACAGATTCTGTCAGACCTGGGCCCTGACAGTAAATCTCAGTAAGACCAAAATAATGGTGTTCCAAAAAAGTTCAGTCACCAGGACCACAAATACAAATTCCATCTAGACACTGTTGCCCTAGAGCACACAAAAAACTATACATACCTTGGCCTAAACATCAGCGCCACAGGTAACTTCCACAAAGCTGTGAACGATCTGAGAGACAAGGCAAGAAGGGCATTCTATGCCATCAAAAGGAACATAAATTTCAACATACCAATTAGGATTTGGATAAAAATACTTGAATCAGTCATAGAGCCCATTGCCCTTTATGGTTGTGAGGTCTGGGGTCCGCACACCAACCAAGACTTCACAAAATGGGACAAACACCAAATTGAGACTCTGCACGCAGAATTCTGCAAAAATATCCTCAGTGTACAACGTAGAACACCAAATAATGCATGCAGAGCAGAATTAGGCCGATACCCACTAATTATCAAAATCCAGAAAAGAGCCGTTAAATTCTATAACCACCTAAAAGGAAGCGATTCCCAAACCTTCCATAACAAAGCCATCACCTACAGAGAGATGAACCTGGAGAAGAGTCCCCTAAGCAAGCTGGTCCTGGGGCTCTGTTCACAAACACAAACACACCCTACAGAACCCCCAGGACAGCAGCACAATTAGACCCAACCAAATCATGAGAAAACAAAAAGATATGCAACAGGTTAAATTCAATTCAAGGGCTTTATTGGCATGGGAAACATGTGTTAATTGAATTGAGAGAGACAGAGAGACAGAGAGACAGAGATCATAGTAATATAGGTTAGCTAGGTAAGTGGTACAACCAGGAGTAGGGAGATTTGATCAGGGTACTACACTGAGTGTACAAAACATTAGCAACTTTCCATGATGTAGCTCTGACCATGATGTAGCTCTGACCATGATGTAGCTCTGACCATGATGTAGCTCTGACCATGATGCAGCTCTCACCATGATGTAGCTCTGACCATGATGTAGCTCTGACCATGATGTAGCTCTGACCAGGTGAAAGCTATGATCAAATCAAATCAAATCAAAGCAAATGTATTTACATAACCCTTCGTATATCAGCTGATATCTCAAAGTGCTGTTCAGAAACCCAGCCTAAAACCCCAAACAGCAAGCAATGCAGGTGTAGAAGCACGGTGGCTAGGAAAAACTCCCTAGAAAGGCCAAAACCTAGGAAGAAACTCTCTTTTCGCTGCAGATGATTGCAGTTAGTGACACACACAAGCACACACACACAAATGCACAACTCTCACACACACTCCTCCAAGTACCATCATCTACAGAACTCTTTGGATATGTTGGTGTTCCAGGGTATTACTGGTTGCTCTCCCTATTTCCATCTCTCCCCTTCTTTCTGTCTGTGGTGAGTGATGCAAGGTGACAGAATAGCAGCAGGGTGAAGGGGGGAGCGAGAGAGAGCAGAGAGCACAGGTTATTGCTGACAGGGCCCATCCTGGGTGGAGAGAACAGAGAGAGATGGAGAGGAACAGAGAGAGATGGAGAGAACAGAGAGAGATGGAGAGAAGCTGAGAGAGATGGAGAGAACAGAGTGATGGAGATAAACAGAGAGAGATGGAGAGAAGCAGAGAGAGATGGAGAGAACAGAGAGAGATGGAGAGAAGCGGAGAGAGATGGAGAGAAGCGGAGAGAGATTGAGAGAAGCGGAGAGAGATTGAGAGAAGCGGAGAGAGATTGAGAGAAGCAGAGAGAGATTGAGAGAAGGAGAGAGAGATGGAGAGAACAGAGAGAGATGGAGAGAGATGGATAGAAGCAGAGGGAGATTGAGAGAACCAGAGAGAGATGGAGAGAAGCAGAGAGAGATGTAGAGAACAGAGAGAGATGGAGAGAAGCAGAGAGAGATGGAGAGAAACAGAGAGAGATGGAGAGAAGCAGAGAGAGATGGAGAGAACATAGAAAGATGGTGAGAAACAGAGAGAGATGGAGAGAAACAGAGAGAGATGGAGAGAACAGAGAGAGATGGAGAGAACAGAGAGAGATGGAGAGAAACAGAGAGAGATCGAGAGAAACGGAGGGAGTTGGAGAGAATGAGAGAGAGATGGAGAGGAAAAGAAATAGATGGAGAGAAGCAGAGAGAGATGGAGAGAAGCAGAGAGATGGAGAGAACAAAGAGAGATGAGAGAGCAGAGAAAGATGGCGAGAAACAGAGAAAGAGGGAGAGAACAGAGAGAGATGCAGAGAAACAGAGAAAGATGGAGAGAAACAGAGAGAGATGGAGCAAGATGGAGAGAACAGGGCGATGGAGACAACAGAGATGGAGAGAAACAGAGAGAGATGGAGAGAAACAGAGAGAGATGGAGAGAACAGAGAGAGATTGAGAGAAACAGAGAGATGGAGATAAACAGATAGAGATGGAGAGAAGCAGAGAGAGAGGAGAGGAGAGGAGAGGAGAGGAGAGGAGAGAGAGAGAGAGAGAGAGAGAGAGAGAGAGAGAGAGAGAGAGAGAGGTGAGAACCATATAACATACAGCAGCGTAATGATTTAAGTCCCCATTCAGCTCTTCTCTCCCTCCTGACCCTGCAGAGATGGGAGATGTCTGTCTGAGACGAGAGCAGAGATGAGAGGCATTGGTCATGCTTGGAGTGAGAGAGAGCTGAATATTTTCCATCCGCTCGTGTTGAATAACTTTAGTTGTCTGTGTTTGCGGCTGTGGCAGCACCGGCAAAAAAAAGCTAAAAAGTCATTTTCTTCATCATCAGTTATACGCAAGCGAGGAATCTGATTGCACTTGCCTGCCTGGGGCTGTGTGTGTGCATGGCGATGTTGTCATCCACTGTTGTAGCACAGACCTGACACAAGTCATTTCACCTCAGCTGTTCCTCTTCTGTCCCTTCATACACATTCATATGATGCTAATCTGGACCTGTCTTTCTCAGTGCCCCGGCAAAACCTTGCAGCAAATCATACGGATGATTAGGAAATTAAAAAGTACAATGGAACAGTGCCTTCATAAATACTCACTGTCCCAATTTGTCAAGTGGTGGATGGAGAAGAGTTAGCAGAGTGGTGGGTTGGTTAGGGGTTAGCAGGGTGGTGGGTTGGTTAGGGGTTAGCAGGGTGGTGGGTTGGTTAGGGGTTAGCAGAGTGGTTGGTTGGATAGGGTTTGGCAGGGTGGTGGGTTGGAAAGGGATTAGCAGGGTGGTGGGTTGGATAGGGGTTAGCAGGGTGGTGGGGTGGATAGGGGTTAGCAGGGTGGTATGGTAGATAGGGGTTAGCAGGGTGGTGGGTTGGATAGGGGTTAGCAGGGTGGTGGGGTGGATAGGGATTAGCAGGGTGGTGGGTTGGATAGGGGTTAGCAGGGTGGTGGGTTGGATAGGGAATAACAGGGTGGTGGGTTGGATAGGGGTTAGCAGGGTGGTGGGTTGGATAGGGATTAGCAGGGTGGTGGGTTGGATAGGGGTTAGCAGGGTGGTGGGGTGGATAGGGGTTAGCAGGGTGGTGTGTTGGATAGGGGTTAGCAGGGTGGTATGGTAGATAGGGGTTAGCAGGGTGGTATGGTAGATAGGGGTTAGCAGGGTGGTGGGTTGGATAGGGGTTAGCAGGGTGGTATGGTAGATAGGGGTTAGCAGGGTGGTGGGTTGGATAGAGATTTGGCAGGGTGGTGGGGTGGATAGGGGTTAGCAGGGTGGTGGGGTGGATAGGGGTTAGCAGGGTGGTGGGTTGGATAGGGGTTAGCAGGGTGGTGGGGTGGATAGGGGTTAGCAGGGTGGTGGGGTGGATAGGGGTTAGCAGGGTGGTGGGTTGGATAGGGATTAGCAGGGTGGTGGGTTAGATAGGGGTTAGCAGGGTGGTATGGTAGATAAGGGTTAGCAGGGTGATGGGTTGGATAGGGGTTAACAGTGTTAGCAGGGTGGTGGGTTGGATAGGGGTTAGCAGGGTGGTATGGTAGATAGGGGTTAGAAGGGTGGTGGGTTGGATAGGGGTTAGCAGGGTGGTGGGGTGGATAGGGGTTAGCAGGGTGGTGGGTTGGATAGGGGTTAGCAGGTTGTTGGGGTGGAAAGGGGTTAGGAGGGTGGTGGGTTGGATAGGGGTTAGCAGAGTGGTGGGTTGGATAAGGGTTAGCAGGTTGTTGGGGTGGAAAGGGGTTAGCAAGGTGGTGGGTTGGATAGGGGTTAGCAGGGTGGTATGGTGGATAGGGGTTAGTTAGCAGGGTGGTGGGTTGGATAGGGGTTAGCAGAGTGGTGGGTTGGATAAGGGTTAGCAGGTTGTTCGGGTGGAAAGGGGTTAGCAGGGTGGTGGGTTGGATAGGGGTTAGCAGGGTGGTATGGTGGATAGGGGTTAACAGGGTGGTGGATTGGATAGGGGTTAGCAGGGTGGTTGGTTGGATAGGGATTAGCAGGGTGGTGGGTTGGATAGGGGTTAGCAGGGTGGTGGGTTGGATAGGGGTTAGCAGGGTGGTGGGTTGGATAGGGGTTAGCAGGTTGTTGGGGTGGAAAGGGGTTAGCAGGGTGGTGGGTTGGAAAGGGGTTAGCAGGGTGGTGGGGTGGAAAGGGGTTAGCAGGGTGGTGGGGTGGAAAGGGGTTAGCAGGGTGGTGGGGTGGAAGGGGTTAGCAGGGTGGTGGGTTGGATACGTTAGCAGGGTGGTGGGTTGGATAGGGATTAGCAGGGTGGTGGGGTGGAAAGGGGTTAGCAGGGTGGTGGGGTGGAAGGGGTTAGCAGGGTGGTGGGTTGGAAAGGGGTTAGCTGAGTGGATCAAGTAGGTGGCACTGATTTTAAAACAAGCTCCAAGAGTTTTCACCAAAAAGGTGTGTGCTTTCTACATGACATCTTTATAATCCTTTTGCTTTCCCTCAGCTTCCTCTCTCTCTTCATCTGCTCCCCCTCTCTCCTTCCTCTCGCTCTTCCTCTGCTCGCCCTCTCTCCTCCTTCTCTCTCTCCCTCCACTCCCCCTCTCTCCTTCCTCTCTCCCTCCGCTCCCCCTCTCCTTCCTCTTTCCCTCCTTCCTCTCTCCCTCCACTCCCCCTCTCTCCTTCCTCTCTCCGTCCGCTCCCCCTCTCTCCTTCCTCTCTCTCTTCCTCTGCTCCCCTTCTCTCCTTCCTCTTTCCCTCCTTCCTCTCCCCCTCTCTCCTTCCTCTCTCTCTAACTCCACTCCCCCTCTCTCTTCTCTCTCTCCCTCCGCTCCCCCTCTCTCCTTCCTCTCTCTCTCCCTCCGCTCCCCCTCTCTCCTTCCTCTCTCTCTCCCTCCTTTCCCCCTCTCTCCTTCCTCTCGCTCTCCCTCCCCACCCCTCTCTCTTCTCTCTCTCCCTCCACTCCCCCTCTCTCCTTCCTCGCTCCCTCCGCTCCCCCTCTCTCCTTCCTCTCTCTCTCCCTCCGCTCCCCCTCTCTCTTCTCTCTCTCCCTCCACTCCCCCTCTCTCCTTCCTCTCTCTCTCCCTCCTTTCCCCCTCTCTCCTTCCTCTCTCTCTCCCTCCCCTCCCCCTCCCTCTTCTCTCTCTCTCTCCCTCCACTCCCCCTCTCTCCTTCCTCTCTCTTTCCCGCTCCCACTCTCTCCTTCCTCTCTCTCTCTCCCTCCGCTCCCAGGCTCTCTTCTCTCTCTCCCCCCACTCCTGCTCTCTCCTTCCTCTCTCTCTCCCTCCTTTCCCCCTCTCTCCTTCCTCTCTCTCTCCCTCCACTCCCCCTTTCTCTTCTCTCTCTCCCTCCACTCCCCCTCTCTCCTTTCTCTCTCTCTCTCCCTCCTCTCCCCCTCTCTCCTTCCTCTCTCTCTCCCTCTGCTCCCCCTCTCTCTTCTCTCTCTCCCTCCACACCCCCTCTCTCCTTCCTCCCTCTCTCCCTCATTTCCCCCTCTCTCCTTCCTCTCTCTCTCCCTCCACTCCCCCTTTCTCTTCTCTCTCTCCCTCCACTCCCCCTCTCTCCTTCCTCTCTCTCTCTCTCCCTCCTCTCCCCCTCTCTCCTTCCTCTCTCTCTCCCTCTGCTCCCCCTCTCTCTTCTCTCTCTCCCTCCACACCCCCTCTCTCCTTCCTCCCTCTCTCCTTCCGCTCCCCTCTCTCATTCCTCTCTCTCTCCCTCTGCTCCCCCTCTCTCTTCTCTCTCTCTCCCTCCACTCCGCCTCTCTCCTTCCTCTTTCGCTCCCCTTCTCTCCTTCCTCTCTCCCTCCTCTCCCCCTCTCTCCTTCCTCTCTCTCTCCCTCTGCTCCCCCTCTCTCTTCTCTCTCTCCCTCCACTCCCCCTCTCTCCTTCTCTCTCTCTCCCTCCGCTCCCCCTCTTTCTTCTCTCTCTCCTTCCTTCCTCTCTCCCTCCTCTCCCCCTCTCTCCTTCCTCTCTCTCTCCCTCCGCTCTCCCTCTCTCTTCTCTCTCTCCCTCCACTCCCCCTCTCTCCTTCCTCTCTCTCTCTCTCCGCTCCACCTCTCTCCTTCCTCTCTCCATTTGCACCCCCTCTCGCCTTCCTTTCTCCCTCCTCTCAACCTCTCTCCTTCCTCTCTCTCTCCCTCTGCTCCCCCTCTCTCTTCTCTCTCTCCCTCCACACCCCCTCTCTCCTTCCTCCCTCTCTCCCTCCTTTCCCCCTCTCTCCTTCCTCTCTCTCTCCCTCCACTCCCCCTTTCTCTTCTCTCTCTCCCTCCACTCCCCCTCTCTCCTTCCTCTCTCTCTCTCCCTCCTCTCCCCCTCTCTCCTTCCTCTCTCTCTCCCTCTGCTCCCCCTCTCTCTTCTCTCTCTCCCTCTACACCCCCTCTCTCCTTCCTCCCTCTCTCCTTCCGCTCCCCTCTCTCATTCCTCTCTCTCCCTCTGCTCCCCCTCTCTCTTCTCTCTCTCTCCCTCCACTCCGCCTCTCTCCTTCCTCTTTCGCTCCCCCTCTCTCCTTCCTCTCTCCCTCCTCTCCCCCTCTCTCCTTCCTCTCTCTCTCCCTCTGCTCCCCCTCTCTCTTCTCTCTCTCCCTCCACTCCCCCTCTCTCCTTCTCTCTCTCTCCCTCCGCTCCCCCTCTTTCTTCTCTCTCTCCTTCCTTCCTCTCTCCCTCCTCTCCCCCTCTCTCCTTCCTCTCTCTCTCCCTCCGCTCCCCCTCTCTCTTCTCTCTCTCCCTCCACTCCCCCTCTCTCCTTCCTCTCTCTCTCTCCGCTCCACCTCTCTCCTTCCTCTCTCCATTTGCACCCCCTCTTGCCTTCCTTTCTCCCTCCGCTCCCCCTCTCTCCCTCCGCTCCCCCCCTCTCCCTCCTCTCCCTCCTCTCCCTCTCTCCCTCCTCGCTCCCGCTCTCTCCCTCCCTGCTCCCCCTCTCTCCCTCCTCTCTCCCCCTCTTTCCCTCCCCGCTCCCCCTCTCTCCCTCCACTCCCCCTCTCTCCCTCCCCGCTCCCCCTCTCTCTCAGCCTGCTCCCAAAAACAGTAATACAGTAATACAAATATTTGTCAGACATCTATTTTTCAGTGGCAATTTATGAAACCATAACTGACTAAATAGATGATAAGCACAATTGATATTTGCAGCACAGATGTGCAGCAGCATATTTCTGTTCAGTAGAGGGAAGGACGTGTCACACCCTGCAAACACAGCTTAGCCTACATCAGCTGGTGAAGTGGGGGGGGGGGCCACGAGATGAGTGCAGGCAGGCAGGCTCCGCTCAGCCTCCTAGATAACCAGTCACCACCAGCCTTCTAGTTAGCTACCCTGTCTTTGCCTGCTTTAGAAACACAAGCTGCTTTACAAATTGAAAAACAAAAGCAGCATTGAGATTAATAGTAAAACAACTGTCTAGCTACAGTAGGCTGTCTTTGTATTTGTAGTCTCGCTCAACTCTCCCACTTTTCAAACTGCATTTCAAATCCAGGTTTTGTAGCTAATGTAACAAAGTCTATTTTCCTTAGACAAAATGTATTGATTCTAGCCCTTAGGCTACCATTCAAAAGACATGCCCCGTATCATGCATTGGCGGGCAGCATTTTACATTCATAAAACCAATGATGTACAGTAGTGGTAAAAAAAAGAATAGGTGAGGAAACTCTGATTGCTGGTCGCGGTGAGAAAAACAAAAGCTCCCTATACATTCAAGGCATTTTTCCGGCAAAGGTGGGTAAACTGTTGAGGGGTAAGGTGGGTAAACTGTACCACTACACCACTGTATAAAGCATATCGCTGGCCATTCTAAAACTAGGCTAATTGCGGATTGGACAGTTAAACCATTTGTTTAGGCTACATCTTGCTGAGTCATGTTACCTCATTAGTTAGCTGTAGCTAACAACCTGGGGCATGTTCAGCAGGACGCAACGTTCTGGAACGTTCAGATAAAATTATACTATGTAGAACAAACATTGCTGCTGAAGATGATGTTATGCCTACCTCATCCTGACCACTGCTGCTGAAGATTATGTTATGCCTACCTCATCCTGACTACTGCTGCTGAAGGGAATGTTATGCCTACCTCATCCTGACTACTGCTGCTGAAGGGAATGTTATGCCTACCTCATCCTGACTACTGCTGCTGAAGGGAATGTTATGCCTACCTCATCCTGACCACTGCTGCTGAAGATGATGTTAGGCCTACCTCATCCTGACTACTGCTGCTGAAGGGAATGTTATGCCTACCTCATCCTGACTACTGCTGCTGAAGGGAATGTTATGCCTACCTCATCCTGACTACTGCTGCTGAAGGGAATGTTATGCCTACCTCATCCTGACTACTGCTGCTGAAGGGAATGTTAGGCCTACCTCATCCTGACTACTGCTGCTGAAGGGAATGTTATGCCTACCTCATCCTGACTACTGCTGCTGAAGGGAATGTTATGCCTACCTCATCCTGACTACTGCTGCTGAAGGGAATGTTAGGCCTACCTCATCCTGACTACTGCTGCTGAAGATGATGTTAGGCCTACCTCATCCTGACTACTGCTGCTGAAGGGAATGTTATGCCTACCTCATCCTGACTACTGCTGCTGAAGGGAATGTTAGGCCTACCTCATCCTGACTACTGCTGCTGAAGATGATGTTAGGCCTACCTCATCCTGACTACTGCTGCTGAAGGGAATGTTATGCCTACCTCATCCTGACTACTGCTGCTGAAGGGAATGTTATGCCTACCTCATCCTGACTACTGCTGCTGAAGGGAATGTTAGGCCTACCTCATCCTGACTACTGCTGCTGAAGGGAATGTTATGCCTACCTCATCCTGACTACTGCTGCTGAAGGGAATGTTAGGCCTACCTCATCCTGACTACTGCTGCTGAAGGGAATGTTAGGCCTACCTCATCCTGACTACTGCTGCTGAAGGGAATGTTAGGCCTACCTCATCCTAACTACTGCTGCTGAAGGGAATGTTATGCCTACCTCATCCTGACTACTGCTGCTGAAGGGAATGTTATGCCTACCTCATCCTGACTACTGCTGCTGAAGGGAATGTTATGCCTACCTCATCCTGACCACTGCTGCTGAAGGGAATGTTATGCCTACCTCATCCTGACTACTGCTGCTGAAGGGAATGTTAGGCCTACCTCATCCTGACTACTGCTGCTGAAGGGAATGTTATGCCTACCTCATCCTGACTACTGCTGCTGAAGGGAATGTTAGGCCTACCTCATCCTGACTACTGCTGCTGAAGGGAATGTTATGCCTACCTCATCCTGACTACTGCTGCTGAAGGGAATGTTATGCCTACCTCATCCTGACTACTGCTGCTGAAGGGAATGTTAGGCCTACCTCATCCTGACTACTGCTGCTGAAGATGATGTTAGGCCTACCTCATCCTGACTACTGCTGCTGAAAATGATTTTATGCATACCTCATCCTTAATCACTTCACCGTTTGGTAAACTTATTGATTTCAAACTGTCTTGTCTACTATATATGGATTTTGATAACTATAGAAATAAAATCTGTGTTTATAAAGTATAAACATTTGAATGACGTGTATGATACATGATAACTATACATAATGACTACTGGTTATTGCTAATTGATTTCCCATAGTGGTAACCACAATTGTTCACCATATAAAAAGGTGTGTGTCAACCCTTAACATTTCTTTCAACATGGAGCAGGATAGACATCAAGGGAGAAGAAGCAATCAAAGACCATGTGGACGAAGAGTTCAAAGAGGTGGACATGGGCCACATCAAGGAGGTGGACATGGGCCCCGCCAAAGAGGTCAAAGAGGTGGACATCAAAGAGTTCAAAGAGGTGGACATGGGCCCCATTCAGAGTTCAATGAGGTGGACATGGGCCCCATCAAAGATTTCAAAGAGGTGGGCATGGGCCCTATCGAAGAGGTCGAAGAGGTGGGCATGGGCCCCATCAAAGAGCTGGGCATGGGCCCCGCCAAAGAGGTCAAAGAGGTAAACATGGGCCCCATCAAAGAGTTCAAAGAGGTGGACATGGGCCCCGTCAAAGAGTTAAAAGAGGTGGGTATGGGCCCTATCAAAGAGGTCAAAGAGTTGGGTATGGGCCCTATCAAAGAGGTCAAAGAGGTGGACTTGGGCCCCTTCAAAGAGGTGGGCATGGGCCTGTCATGCCAAATAGTGTCCCCCTGCCAAAAAAGTTTATAGGGCTGTTGCTAGAACTTGCAAAACTCTGACCGAATTAGGTAATGAACCAAAGCCTCCGTTGCTATGCTGGTTGCTTGGCTCTCTTTTACCTCATAGCGGTCACGAAGGAAGCAGCCAGTGTTGCCAACTTAGCGACTTTGTCTTGATATTAAGTGAGTATTCAGACCCCTCTAGTGACACATTTTCAAAAAAGCAACTAGTGACAAATCTAGCTACTTTTTCTAGTGTTATGGAGACTCTGACGTGAAAGCACGTATCGTTCTTACTCTTCTCAATGAGCCCCACCCCCATCGCAAAGCAGTCACAGGTGGCCCAGTCCCCGCGCAGCAGTCCCTCCCAGCTGCAGTCAGAGCAAGAGATGTTCACCTCTCCGCGTCCAGACTGCAAATGCAAATGAATCGCACATGCGGGAAGCTGCCGCTGGCTTATCCCACCCTAGCTTACATAAAAATAAAAAAAATAACCTGAATTAGGGCCAGACTAGCTACCATAATTTTCTCACATTGCCATTGGCAGTTTTTTCTATTGTCTCTTTTTGGTCCATTTAGATTGTTAATGTACATTGTATACATAAAAATGTAAAAAAATATTATGGTTAAAAATGTTCATGTTTTACTGTGACTTGTTGTAGGCTCCTAAGTGGACCATAAGGTTTAAAACCAAACCAAATTAAGAAAAATGTAAAAAATATTTTTTTTACATTTAAAAATGTACATTTAAAAAACGAAGTAACTCTGCCAGAGTGTCTCTTTTGGGTCACTTTTCCCGGTCTTCTGTCGAAACGACAGAAGAAAATTCATTTGTAGTTCTAAACATATTTAGGGTATTTTTTACTCACTTTTTGTCTCTCCCACAACGTTATTCCTCTCTCCTTCAGCGTTCATCACAATTACATGCACATGACCAATTATGCAAATTAGGTGATGACGTCATTTAGCGACTTCTAGCAACTTTTAGGACAGCCAATAGCTACTTTCCTTACTGAGGAGTTGGCAACACTGGAAACAGCACGTGTGCAGTTCCACTTCTATTTCAACTCATAAGCACTCGCTCCGTCCGGGCAAAGTCATTACCTCAGAATTGCTCTCCAAGGATGGTGTTTTTGACAGTGACAACCTGCTGCTTCAGAGGACCCGAAAACACAGGAAGAGAACACTCTTTTTTTATCATATATTTGTCTTTATATAAGTAAATATTGTTAAATACGAATAAATAATTTAAGCTGTTTTTAGAATGACGTTGCTAGCTGCTAACGTTATACTTATTTACCTCAGCCTGGCTAGCCAGCTAGCTAGCCAGACAGTTTTATTTAGCTAACGTTAGCTAGCTAGCTACTGTAATTGTTATTGTAGTTGTCTGTTTGTATGTAGCTTGCACTTCAATGGCATCCCTTGAAGAGATTTTATTTGATCTTTCCATCCAGGTTAAGGTGACCAGATTTCTGAAATGAAAACCGGGGACATTTCCAGTACGGCGGTCAATATATAATTAAAATATCCAATGTTATTATCTATGAAATAAAAAAGGGGGACAATTCCGGTTTCATGTATTTAGTCTAACAGGCACATTGTGATAGAGAAAACAACTATATTACAGAAACGCTACAGACAAGACAGAACTGTCCAATCTGAACAGCCGTTCAGTGGTCCTGGTAGTCTGGGTAGAATAAATCAAATCAAATCAAATTTATTTATACAGCCCTTCGTACATCAGCTGATATCTCAAAGTGCTGTACAGAAACCCAGCCTAAAACCCCAAACAGCAAGCAATGCAGGTGTAGAAGCACGGTGGCTAGGAAAAACTCCCTAGAAAGGCCAAAACCTAGGAAGAAACCTAGAGAGGAACCAGGCTATGTGGGGTGGCCAGTCCTCTTCTGGCTGTGCCGGGTGGAGATTATAACAGAACATGGTCAAGATGTTCAAATGTTCATAAATGACCAGCATGGTCGAATAATAATAAGGCAGAACAGTTGAAACTGGAGCAGCAGCACAGTCAGGTGGACTGGGGACAGCAAGGAGTCATCATGTCAGGTATTCCTGGGACATGGTCCTAGGGCTCAGGTCAGTTGAAACTGGAGCAGCAGCACGGCCAGGTGGACTGGTGACAGCAAGGAGTCATCATGTCAGGTAGTCCTGGGGCATGGTCCTAGGGCTCAGGTCCTCCGAGAGAGAGAAAGAGAGAAGGAGAGAATTAGAGAACGCACACTTAGATTCACACAGGACACCGAATAGGACAGGAGAAGTACTGACCCTAGCCCCCCGACACATAAACTACTGCAGCATAAATACTGGAGGCTGAGACAGGAGGGGTCAGGAGACACTGTGGCCCCATCCGAGGACACCCCCGGACAGGGCCAAAGGAAGGAAGGATAGGATATAACACCACCCACTTTGCCAAAGCACAGCCCCCACACCACTAGAGGGATATCTTCAACCACCAACTTACCATCCTGTGACAAGGCTGAGTATAGCCCACAAAGACCTCCGCCACGGCACAACCCAAGGGGGGGGGCAACCCAGACAGGATGACCACATCAGTGACTCAACCCACTCAGGTGACGCACCCTCTCCAGGGACGGCATGAGAGAGCCCCAGTAAGCCAGTGACTCAGCCCCTGTAATAGGGTTAGAGGCAGAGAATCCCAGTGGAAAGAGGGAAACCGGCCAGGCAGAGACAGCAAGGGCGGTTCGTTGCTCCAGAGCCTTTCCGTTCACCCTCCCACTCCTGGGCCAGACTACACCAAATCATATGACCCACTGAAGAGATGAGTCTTCAGTAGAGACTTAAAGGTTGAGACCGAGTTTGCGTCTCTGACATGGGTAGGCAGACCGTTCCATAAAAATGGAGCTCTATAGGAGAAAGCCCTGCCTCCAGCTGTTTGCTTAGAAATTCTAGGGACAATTAGGAGGCCTGCGTCTTGTGACCGTAGCGTACGTGTAGGTATGTACGGCAGGACCAAATCAGAGAGATAGGTAGGAGCAAGCCCATGTAATGCTTTGTAGGTTAGCAGTAAAACCTTGAAATCAGCCCTTGCCTTGACAGGAAGCCAGTGAAGAGAGGATGGCACTGGAGTAATATGATCACAATTATTTGGTTCTAGTCAAGATTCTAGCAGCCGTATTTAGCACTAACTGAGGTTTATTTAGTGCTTTATCCGGGTAGCCAGAAAGTAGAGCATAAGTAGAGCATAAGTAGAGAATAAGAGCAGAAGAGGACATGAGCTAAATTTAAAAAACAGACAATAGTATATGTGAAATACTTAACATAATAAAGAAATAAGATGCAGATGAGATTGGTAACTACATAATATACTTATACCAACCTAATCTGTATATTTCTCAGAAGAATGTATCTTCATCAGGATTGCTCTGTCTTTGGCAAGCTTCTCCATGAACTCCTGGCAGGGGAGGTTGAAGTTTATCTTCACAATAAGCATGGCCTTGATGGTAGGAAAGGTGAACCAATTTCTTGCTGCTGTCCATATATCATTCATTTGGGAGAACACTCTCTCGACCGGTGCATTACTTCCAGGTAAGCACATGACAACAGACGCTAATCTAGCCAGGTTAGTGTGGGATGTCGTTCTCTTTGAAGTGGGTAACCACCGTGCTCCATCTCTGACTGAGCGGTGTCTCCACCGTGCTCCATCTCTGACTGAGCGGTGTCTCCACCGTGCTCCATCTCTGACTGAGCGGTGTCTCCACCGTGCTCCATCTCTGACTGAGCGGTGTCTCCACCGTGCTCCATCTCTGACTAAGCGGTGTCTCCACCGTGCTCCATCTCTGACTAAGCGGTGTCTCCACCGTGCTCCATCTCTGACTAAGCGGTGTCTCCACCGTGCTCCATCTCTGACTGAGCGGTGTCTCCACCGTGCTCCATCTCTGACTAAGCGGTGTCTCCACCGTGCTCCATCTCTGACTAAGCGGTGTCTCCACCGTGCTCCATCTCTGACTAAGCGGTGTCTCCACCGTGCTCCATCTCTGACTGAGCGGTGTCTCCACCGTGCTCCATCTCTGACTGAGCGGTGTCTCCACCGTGCTCCATCTCTGACTGAGCGGTGTCTCCACCGTGCTCCATCTCTGACTAAGCGGTGTCTCCACCGTGCTCCATCTCTGACTGAGCGGTGTCTCCACCGTGCTCCATCTCTGACTGAGCGGTGTCTCCACCGTGCTCCATCTCTGACTAAGCGGTGTCTCCACCGTGCTCCATCTCTGACTAAGCGGTGTCTCCACCGTGCTCCATCTCTGACTAAGCGGTGTCTCCACCGTGCTCCATCTCTGACTGAGCGGTGTCTCCACCGTGCTCCATCTCTGACTGAGCGGTGTCTCCACCGTGCTCCATCTCTGACTGAGCGGTGTCTCCACCGTGCTCCATCTCTGACTGAGCGGTGTCTCCACCGTGCTCCATCTCTGACTAAGCGGTGTCTCCACCGTGCTCCATCTCTGACTGAGCGGTGTCTCCACCGTGCTCCATCTCTGACTGAGCTGTGTCTCAGATGTTTTCCATTCTTCAAGCGATCCCCCCTTTAGGAACTCTTGCAGGCCAGTAACCTCGTCAAACAATGCATCCTCATTGATGGTCACATTGGGGCATTATTCCTGCAGTGTGGCTGCTGCCTTCTGGATCTCTTCACGCTGAGGTTGCCTTTTTAAAAGGAGACCATGTAAATCTTTTAGATTATCTGTGTGCTTTCCCCATGCTTGAAAGTAGTTCACAGCCGTAGTGAAGAATGATTGTGATGTTTTGAGAAAGCTCTCTTTAGACATTTCTCCATTTTCCTCTAGCTCTCTCAGAAGTCCTCTGACCAAAACTGAATGAAGTTGTCATCACGTCTTGCAGTGAATTTTGCCTCAACGTTTCTCAGAATTGCAGCGGACTCCACAGCACAGTGGTCCTGGCCTCCAAGCATCTTGATCGTGTCACTGAATACGGTCAAGTTTCCATGGACAAAGGCCTGCCAAAGTTCAGTCAGTGGATCTTCGAACATTGTTCGCAGTACAACAGGGCATTTGTCTTCAGAAAGAAAAAAGGATTTCAATGGCACATACATTTTCAGCACTCTTTCTAGAGCAGGGAGCATGGACAGCCAGTGAACATTGCTGTGTCCTAAAATGTTTTGGTACTTGATATAAGTAATTAGAAATTATTCATACTTTTACTTTTGATACTTAAGTAGATTTTAGAAATTACATTTACTTTAGAAACTATTTTACTCAAGTAGTATTTTACTGGGTGACTCACTTTTACTTGAGTCATTTTCTACTAAACTATCTTTACTTTTACTCAAGTATGTTTTAGTGTCATGGAGCAGAGGGACTCGTGTTTTGACCACACACATGCAGGTTGGAACACACACACACGTACTGTAGACACAGATGCACACAGATGCTACCAGACACACACACTCCATATTGAGTGGTGTCTTCTACACTGTGAAGACTCAGTGGTAATGTTAAGTCAGTAAGTCATCAGTATGATGCCTTCTTCGTCAGGCCTGCCTATCTGACTGGCTAGGGAACAGAATGGTGTTGAGTAATGAATTGGCAGGTTCCCTCGTTCTGTCATTCTGTGAGTCACACTGTATTTGGATGGCACGACACACACTCTCTCTCTCTCACAGACACACACACCTACACACACATGCACGCACACACACACACACACACACACACACACACACACACACACACACACACACACACACACACACACACACACACACACACACACACACACACACACACACACACACACACACACACACACACACACAATGCATGCACAAACCACGCTGAGGTTAAGAGCACCATCTGTGAATGTTTAATAGTTAATTAGCTGAATCACTGAATTATACATTCTGGGGCAGAACATAGCCTAGAGTTTGGGGAATACCTGAGATTTCTGACATGTTCTGCAATAGAAATCATTCCATCTACTCCCCTCAGAAAATGTTTGTACAAACTCAGATCGTAGTGCATATGCAAAATAGTGTCAAACAAATCCACAGAAAGAACCCCCAGTAATCGTTATCACTTTGTATTGCAATGCCACTTGATAAGGTTAGTCTTGTATAAAAGTTAGTTTGAGGATATTTGAGGCGCTGTTGAATCATACAGAGAAGGACAACATATTTCACAATAACTAATGCCTCTCCAATCTTCATATAAACTGTTGTCAAACTGTGTCAGAGCATAATCAGCTTATATAAAAACTATTTGTCAGCCTTGTAGAGATGACATTGTCGGCAGAGATCTTTATCAAGAAGAATCCCACATAACAATGTCTGCTTGCAGAACAACCTGGAAGAACGGGGAGAAAGAAGAGAAGATTTGAAGTGACGACGGCTTTCGACCCTTGTCGTTGACATTGACAGGCTGGCTGGCAAAAACACAGGGCCTAGTTTGAGTCACACATGAAGATGGCCCACACAATCCTGTCCTACAAATGGAGAGGACAACGCATGCTGCCTTGTCTTGTGACTGGGCTGAGGATGCTGGTTTTCCCCCGTTGCTACAAAGACGACCGTGGGCTCCATCGATAATCAAAGGGACTGAGAGAACTTAGACAGGGAGCCCACAGATCTTCCCTCGGCTCAGACATGAAACGCTCCCGATGACAACGCTTAGCCTCAGCTATATCACTCTGCCTGACGCACACACTCACACGAACACACACGCATGCATGCACCCCAAAACACACACACATACACACACACACATGTAAGCAAACACACACACACATGCAAACATGTATACACAGGAACCACACACATGCACACGCACACACAGACAGAGCTCCCAGTGACAGCTATTGCCTTAACTGCATGACTCTAGAAAGCAGGGCTCCTCTGTCATTGTTCTCTGTGTTGTTCTCTGTCTGTCTCCCTCTACTGTGTTGTTCTCTGTCTGTCTCCCTATACTGTGTTGTTCTCTATCTGTCTCCCTCTACTGTGTTGTTCTCTGTCTGTCTCCCTATACGGTGTTGTTCTCTGTCTGTCTCCCTCTACTGTGTTGTTCTCTGTCTGTCTCCCTCTACTGTGTTGTTCTCCGTCTGACTCCCACTACTGTGTTGTTCTCTGTCTGTCTCCCTCTACTGTGTTGTTCTCTGTCTGTCTCCCTCTACTGCGTAGTTCTCTGTCTGACTCCCTCTACTGTGTTGTTCTCTGTCTGTCTCCCTCTACTGTGTTGTTATCTGTCTGTCTCCCTCTACTGTGTTATTCTCTGTCTGTCTCCCTCTACTGTGTTGTTCTCTGTCAGTCTCCCTCTACGGTGTTGTTCTCTGTGTGTCTCCCTCTACTGTGTTGTTTTCTGTCTGTCTCTCTCTACTGTGTTGTTCTCTGTCTGTCTCCCTCTACTGTGTTGTTCTCTGTCTGACTCCCACTACTGTGTTGTTCTCTGTCTGTCTCCCTCTACTGTGTTGTTCTCTGTCTGTCTCCCTCTTCTGTGTTGTTCTCTGTCTGTCTCCCTCTACTGTGTTATTCTCTGTCTGTCTCCCTCTACTGTGTTGTTTTCTGTCCGTCTCTCTACTGCGTAGTTCTCTGTCTGTCTCCCTATACTGTGTTGTTCTCTGTCTGTCTCCCTCTACTGTGTTGTTCTCTGTCAGTCTCCCTCTACGGTGTTGTTCTCTGTGTGTCTCCCTCTACTGTGTTGTTTTCTGTCTGTCTCTCTCTACTGTGTTGTTCTCTGTCTGTCTCCCTCTACTGTGTTGTTCTCTGTCTGACTCCCACTACTGTGTTGTTCTATGTCTGTCTCCCTCTACTGTGTTGTTATCTGTCTGTCTCCCTATACTGTGTTGTTCTCTGTCTGTCTCCCTCTACTGTGTTGTTCTCTGTCAGTCTCCCTCTACGGTGTTGTTCTCTGTCTGTCTCCCTCTACTGTGTTGTTTTCTGTCTGTCTCTCTCTACTGTGTTGTTCTCTGTCTGTCTCCCTCTACTGTGTTGTTCTCTGTCTGACTCCCACTACTGTGTTGTTCTCTGTTTGTCTCTCTCTACTGTGTTGTTCTCTGTCTGTCCAGACAGGATCTCATCATGAGAAGCCCAGGCTGAAGCCAACCTCGGCTCAGCGCGAGAGACACTTAGTTATGCAATACTAGACAACCTTTTATTACGAAGATGCCTCCTTACTTTTTAACTAGTATAATTTCGCTGCACTTCATGAATAGTGAACGGTGAGTTCTCATCGCAAAATGACAGGGAAAGGAGAGATATAGTAAATTGGAGGGACGGGGGTGTAGCAAAAGTGGCAGATAGGATAAGGCCATGCTGGGTACACTGGTTTTCCATGCCTACCATGCGTATCATGTTCATGGTTATGTATGGCACAGCACTAAAACAGTGTAGGAGAATGTAGATTTCCAATGTGCTCTTCACTTTGTGTTAGATGTGAATGGCTGCTTTAATCTGGTATGTGAGAAACAGTTATTTTAAGTCGCTTAAACACGAATTAAGCCAATTAAAAAGTAGTGCCAATATAGTGTATCCATAACAACCATTTAGATATAAATTGAGCCTTATTAAGTTAGAACCTCCAGAGTCTAAAGTGAGGGTTATATGTTGATTGGTTTGGCTTTAAAATAATCTCTCTCTCTCTCTCTCTCTCTCTCTCTCTCTCTCTCTCTCTCTCTCTCTCTCTCTCTCTCTCTCTCTCTCTCTCTCTCTCTCTCTCTCTCTCTCTCTCTCTCTCTCTCTCTCTCTCTCTCTCTCTCTCTCTCTCTCTCTGCATGCTGGGAGTGTTGGTGCATGCTGGGAATTGTATGAGCTAGTACAAGTGGTGTCTGGAGTTAGATCGCCTGAATTTGTGTGTGTGTTGAGGGTACTGAGTTGAGGGTACTGAGTTGAGGGTACTGAGTTGCAGCTTGTACCAGAGGGGAACATAGTTTCTGATGTGCAGCAGAAACGTATTGTTGTAGGAGGTAAGGACAGATCTGGGGAACCATTTTCCCAGACTGGTGAGGAGATAACCATTATGAGTGATGGGGTACAGGAGGGGGTTCAGTAGGATCTAGTCACCCAGGTAGTAGAGGAGATGTCCATTATGAGTGATGGGGTACAGGAGGGGGTTCAGTAGGATCTAGTCACCCAGGTAGTATAGGAGATGTCCATTATGAGTGATGGGGTACAGGAGGGGGTTCAGTTGGATCTAATCTCCCAGGTAGTAGAGGAGATGTCCATTATGAGTGATGGGGTACAGGAGGGGGTTCAGTAGGATCTAGTCTCCCAGGTAGTAGAGGAGATGTCCATTATGAGTGATGGGGTACAGGAGGGGGTTCATTAGGATCTAGTCTCCCAGGTAGTAGAGGGGATGTCAATTATGAGTGATGGGGTACAGGAGGGGGTTCAGGTGGATGTAGTCACCCAGGTAGTAGAGGAGATGTCCATTATGAGTGATGGGGTACAGGAGGGGGTTCAGGTGGATGTAGTCACCCAGGTAGTAGAGGAGATGTCCATTGTGAGTGATGGGGTACAGGAGGGGGTTCAGGTGGATCTAATCAAATCAAATCAAATTTTATTTGTCACATACACATGGTTAGCAGATGTTAATGCGAGTGTAGCGAAATGCTTGTGCTTCTAGTTCCGACAATGCAGTAATAACAAGTAATCTAACTAACAATTCCAAAACTACTGTCTTGTACACAGTGTAAGGGGATAAAGAATATGTACATAAGGATATATGAATGAGTGATGGTACAGAGCAGCATAGGCAAGATACAGTAGATGGTATCGAGTACAGTATGTACAAATGAGATGAGTATGTAAACAAAGTGGCATAGTTTAAAGTGGCTAGTGATACATGTATTACATAAGGATACAGTCGATGATATAGAGTACAGTATATACGCATGCATATGAGATGAATAATGTAGGGTAAGTAACATTATATAAGGTAGCATTGTTTAAAGTGGCTAGTGATATATTTACATCATTTCCCATCAATTCCCATTATTAAAGTGGCTGGAGTTGAGTCAGTGTCAGTGTGTTGGCAGCAGCCACTCAGTGTTAGTGGTGGCTGTTTAACAGTCTGATGGCCTTGAGATAGAAGCTGTTGTTCAGTCTCTCGGTCCCAGCTTTGATGCACCTGTACTGACCTCGCCTTCTGGATGATAGCGGGGTGAACAGGCAGTGGCTCGGGTGGTTGATGTCCTTGATGATCTTTATGGCCTTCCTGTGACATCGGGTGGTGTAGGTGTCCTGGAGGGCAGGTAGTTTGCCCCCGGTGATGCGTTGTGCAGACCTCACTACCCTCTGGAGAGCCTTACGGTTGAGGGCGGTGCAGTTGCCATACCAGGCGGTGATACAGCCCGCCAGGATGCTCTCGATTGTGCATCTGTAGAAGTTTGTGAGTGCTTTTGGTGACAAGCCGCATTTCTTCAGCCTCCTGAGGTTGAAGAGGCGCTGCTGCGCCTTCTTCACGATGCTGTCTGTGTGAGTGGACCAATTCAGTTTGTCTGTGATGTGTATGCCGAGGAACTTAAAACTTGCTACCCTCTCCACTACTGTTCCATCGATGTGGATAGGGGGGTGTTCCCTCTGCTGTTTCCTGAAGTCCACAATCATCTCCTTAGTTTTGTTGACGTTGAGTGTGAGGTTATTTTCCTGACACCACACTCCGAGGGCCCTCACCTCCTCCCTGTAGGCCGTCTCGTCGTTGTTGGTAATCAAGCCTACCACTGTTGTGTCGTCCGCAAACTTGATGATTGAGTTGGAGGCGTGCGTGGCCACGCAGTCGTGGGTGAACAGGGAGTACAGGAGAGGGCTCAGAACGCACCCTTGTGGGGCCCCAGTGTTGAGGATCAGCGGGGAGGAGATGTTGTTGCCTACCCTCACCACCTGGGGGCGGCCCGTCAGGAAGTCCAGTACCCAGTTGCACAGGGCGGGGTCGAGACCCAGGGTCTCGAGCTTGATGACGAGCTTGGAGGGTACTATGGTGTTAAATGCCGAGCTGTAGTCGATGAACAGCATTCTCACATGGGTATTCCTCTTGTCCAGATGGGTTAGGGCAGTGTGCAGTGTGGTTGAGATTGCATCGTCTGTGGACCTATTTGGGCGGTAAGCAAATTGGAGTGGGTCTAGGGTGTCAGGTAGGGTGGAGGTGATATGGTCCTTGACTAGTCTCTCAAAGCACTTCATGATGACGGATGTGAGTGCTACGGGGCGGTAGTCGTTTAGCTCAGTTACCTTAGCTTTCTTGGGAACAGGAACAATGGTGGCCCTCTTGAAGCATGTGGGAACAGCAGACTGGTATAGGGATTCATTGAATATGTCCGTAAACACACCGGCCAGCTGGTCTGCGCATGCTCTGAGGGCGCGGCTGGGGATGCCATCTGGGCCTGCAGCCTTGCGAGGGTTAACACGTTTAAATGTCTTACTCACCTCGGCTGCAGTGAAGGAGAGACCGCATGTTTTCGTTGCAGGCCGTGTCAGTGGCACTGTATTGTCCTCAGAGCGGGCAAAAAAGTTATTTAGTCTGCCTGGGAGCAAGACATCCTGGTCCGTGACTGGGCTGTATTTCTTCCTGTAGTCCGTGATTGACTGTAGACCCTGCCACATGCAGGGTTCTACTTTGTCTCTGTACTGGCGCTTAGCTTGTTTGATAGCCTTGCGGAGGGAATAGCTGCACTGTTTGTATTCGGTCATGTTACCAGACACCTTGCCCTGATTAAAAGCAGTGGTTCGCGCTTTCAGTTTCACACGAATGCTGCCATCAATCCACGGTTTCTGGTTAGGGAATGTTTTAATCGTTGCTATGGGAACGACATCTTCAACGCACGTTCTAATGAACTCGCACACCGAATCAGTGTATTCGTCAATGTTGTTATCTGACGCAATACGAAACATCTCCCAGTCCACGTGATGGAAGCAGTCTTGGAGTGTGGAGTCGGACCAGCGTTGGACAGACCTCAGCGTGGGAGCCTCTTGTTTTAGTTTCTGTCTGTAGGCAGGGATCAACAAAATGGAGTCGTGGTCAGCTTTTCCGAACGGGGGGCGGGGCAGGGCCTTATATGCGTCGCGGAAGTTAGAGTAACAATGATCCAAGGTCTTTCCACCCCTGGTTGCGCAATCGATATGCTGATAAAATTTAGGGAGTCTTGTTTTCAGATTAGCCTTGTTAAAATCCCCAGCTACAATGAATGCAGCCTCCGGATAAATCGTTTCCAGTTTGCAGAGAGTTAAATAAAGTTCGTTCAGAGCCATCGATGTGTCTGCTTGGGTGGGGATATATACGGCTGTGATTATAATCGAAGAGAATTCTCTCGGTAGATAATGCGGTCTACATTTGATTGTGAGGAATTCTAAATCAGGTGAACAGAAGGATTTGAGTTCCTGTATGTTTCTTTCCTCACACCATGTCACGTTGGCCATGAGGCATACGCCCCCGCCCCTCTTCTTACCAGAAAGATGTTTGTTTCTGTCAGCGCGATGCGTGGAGAAACCCGTTGGTTGCACCGCTTCGGATAGAGTCTCTCCAGTGAGCCATGTTTCAGTGAAGCAAAGGACGTTACAGTCTCTGATGTCCCTCTGGAATGCTACCCTTGCTCGGATTTCATCAACCTTGTTGTCAAGAGACTGGACATTGGCAAGAAGAATGCTAGGGAGTGGTGCACGGTGTGCCCGTCTCCGGAGTCTGACCAGAAGACCGCCTCGTTTCCCTCTCTTTCGGAGACGTTTTTTTGGGTCGCTGCATAGGATCCACTCCGTTGTCCTGTTTGTAAGGCAGAACACAGGGTCCGCGTCGCGAAAAACATATTCTTGGTCGTACTGATGGTTAGTTGACGCTGATCTTATATTCAGTAGTTCTTCTCGACTGTATGTAATGAAACCTAAGATGACCTGGGGTACTAATGTAAGAAATAACACGTAAAAAAACAAAAAACTGCATAGTTTCCTAGGAACGCGAAGCGAGGCGGCCATCTCTGTCGGCGCCGGAAGTGTACTAATCACCCAGGTAGTAGAGGATATGTCCATTATGAGTGATGGGGTACAGGAGGGGGTTCAGGTGGATCTAGTCACCCAGGTAGTAGAGGAGATGTCCATTATGAGTGATGGGGTACAGGAGGGGGTTCAGGTGGATCTAGTCACCCAGGTAGTAGAGGAGATCTTCTTTTATGTTGATAAGTTTGTGAGGTCAGCTGTGGTGTTACAGAAGATGGTGGGGTTAGACCAGTTGAGTGTGAAGAAGCGTTTCTGCTACTGTCGTCATGGCAGCAAAAGGTAGTGGGAAACGGGGTAAGGTTAAGATACAATTTAAACAATGATGATTATCATGCCTCATAGGGTGCTTTTCTCTCTTTGTCTGTTTTCTCTGTGGTTTCTTCTGTTTTTCCTTCCCTTTTCTATATGGAGGTACTAAGGGTAGGTTCTCTCAATATTAATGGGGGAAGGGACAGGAATAAGAGTAATTAAACAGATAAGGCTTGATGTAGTTTTTCTACAGGAGATACATTGTAATGAGGCTAATGAGGTTGACTGGGGTATGTGGTGGGAAGGGCAGCATATGTATGGTACTAATTTCAGTGCTGGAGTGACAATTTTGTTTTCCTCAGACTTAGGGGTGACAACAGAGATTGTCAAGGGTAGAGTTTTAGTGGCCAAGGCGGATGTAATGTTTAATTTAATGTTTTTATTTTTGTATGTTTATGCTCCTAATGACGGTACAGAGCGTATTGCTGTATTTGATCAAATAAAGGAAACCTTAAGACAGTGTGACCAAGAGGGGTGTATGGTTTTAGGGGGGACTGGAACTGTACAGTGGATTTTAAAGTTGATCTCACTGTTGAAGAACCTCACCTGCGGTCAGCTTCTTGTCTGTCTGGTCTATTAACTGAGTTTGAGCATTCTGATGTGTGGAGAGTAAGAAATTAGGCAGTACACATGGTTCATGAAGGTGGTGTCAGTGCAGCAAGGTTAGACAGGTTGTATGTATCTGATCACTACTGTAGTAGGGTTGGAAGGTTAGACAGGTTATGTGTATCTGATCACTACTGTAGTAGGGTTGGAAGGTTAGACAGGTTGTATGTATCTGATCACTACTGTAGTAGGGTTGGAAGGTTAGACAGGTTGTATGTTTCATGCCGTCCCTAGGAGGGGTGCGTCACTTGAGTGGGTTGAGTCACTGACGTGATCTTCCTGTCTGGGTTGGCACCCCCCTTGGGTTGTGCCGTGGCGGAGATCTTTGTGAGCTATACTCGGCCTTGTCTCAGGATGGTAAGTTGGTGGTTGAAGACATCCCTCTAGTGGTGTGGGGGCTGTGCTTTGGCAAAGTGGGTGGGGTTATATCCTTCCTGTTTGTCCCTGTCCGGGGGTATCATCGGATGGGGCCACAGTGTCTCCTGACCCCTCCTGTCTCAGCCTTCAGTATTTATGCTGCAGTAGTTTATGTGTCGGGGGGCTAGGGTCAGTCTGTTATATCTGGAGTACTTCTCCTGTCTTATCCGGTGTCCTTTGTGAATTTAAGTATGCTCTCTCTAATTCTCTCGTTCTTTCTCTCTCTCGGAGGACCTGAGAGACCACCCAAGGACCATGCCTCAGGACTACCTGGCATGATGACTCCTTGCTGTCCCCAGTCCACTTGGCCGTGCTGCTGCTCCAGTTTCAACTGTTCTGCCTGCGGCTATGGAACCCTGACCTGTTCACCGGACGTGCTACCTGTCCCAGACCTGCTGTTTTCAACTCTCTAGAGACAGCAGGAGCAGTAGAGGAGTAAATGTAAGTTGGCTTTTCATAGCTGATCATTAAGAGTATCGAAAAGCCAACTGACATTTACTCCTGAGGTGCTGACTTGCTGCACCCTCGACAACTACTGTGATTATTATTATTTGACTCTGCCGGTCATTTATGAACATTTGAACATCTTGACCATGTTCTGTTATAATCTTCACCCGGCACAGCCAGAAGAGGACTGGCCACCCCTCATAGCCTGGTTCCTCTCTACGTTTCTTCCTAGGTTCTGGCCTTTCTATGGAGTTTTTCTTATCCACCGTGCTTCTACACCTGCATTGCTTACTGTTTGGGGTTTTAGGCTTGGTTTCTGTACAGCACTTTGAGATATCAGCTGATGTAAGAAGGGCTATATATTTTATTGATTTTGGTTTTGTTTGTATGTATCTGATCACTACTGTAGTAGGGTTGGAAGGTTAGACAGGTTGTTTGTATCTGATCACTACTGTAGTAGGGTTGGAAGGTTAGACAGGTTGTATGTATCTGATCACTACTGTAGTAGGGTTGGAAGGTTAGACAGGTTGTTTGTATCTAATCACTACTGTAGTATGGTTGGAAGGTTAGACAGGTTGTGTGTATCTGATCACTACTGTAGTAGGGTTGGACGGTTAGACAGGTTGTATGTATCTGATCACTACTGTAGTAGGGTTGGAAGGTTAGACAGGTTGTTTGTATCTGATCACTACTGTAGTAGGTTTGAAAGTGACATTCCTCCTGTGGATTTTTCCATATTGTTACTGTTGATGTTCACCTGTCCTGTCCACAAAGGTCGTCGCCTTTTTGGTATTTTAATGTTAAGTTATTACATGTCGCCATGTAATGTGAAATGTTTTTGTTTTTTTGGGACAAATGGAGGGTTATTAAATGGCATTTGGAGTCCTTGAGACAATGGGGGAAGGTTGGGAAAGCCCAAATTACGTCTGTTTTGTCAACAGTATACTGCTCTGTCTAGTATTGAAGTTTGAGAGACTGTCAGGGCCCTTGAAGAGGACATCAAATCTATGGAATTGAAGTTGCTCACTCAGAATGACCCGAGATTAGTCATGAATTTACGGATAAGATAAATTAATGTCTGTACATTTTTTCCATGAAAGAGTGAAGGGTGCCTTGGTTAGGTCTCGCTTTGCTACCTTAAATGATATGGATGCTCCTAGCGCTTTTTTAAGAGGTTAACCACTAGGACTGTCGACACAACGCAAACTGAGTTCTATAAGCACTTTGGGGGTCTATGGGGGGGGGGGGGGGGGTATAAAGTGGTGTGTGAATCTTTTCATGAGGGTTCTCTTCCTGTATCCTGTCAACGTGCTGTGTTTTCATTGTTGCCAAAAATGGACAATTGGGCTCTTTTAAAAAAACTGCCGACCTGTTGCATTGCTGTGTGCAGAATAAACAATTATATCTGAGTGTCTCTCAAACAGGTTGAAACAATATCTGTGAGGGCATCCCGGGTGGCGCAGTGGTTAAGGGCGCTGTACCACCAGAGACTCTGGGTTCTCGCCCAGTCTCTGTCGTAACCGGCCGCGACCTGTGAGGTCCGGGGGGCGACGCACAATTGGCCTAGCGTCGTCCGGGTTAGGGAGGGCTGTTGTTATTTGAAGAGCCTCTGTTTTATAACACTGTCTTCCAGTCCCGTGCTGTGTGTTCAGGACAGTTATATTGTCTGGCAATTGAACCAATGCTTTGTTTTTTAAGAGTGAGGCTTACTGGTTTCTCTGAGCCAGTGGTTATGAAGGATCCTACGACAGCACTGTCTGAGTATGCAGATGACCTGACAGTTTTATTATTTTATTAGATTGGATGAAGACTTTGTTTTTTTTTCTAGGCTCCAATGTCTTTCAAAAAAAGATCTGGGAGAGTGTAGTGGAGAAGGTGTGTGCCAGATTGTCTAGGTGGAAATGGGTGCTACCCCAGCTGTCTTATAGGGGAAGGGTGCTGGTGCCAATAACCTAGCCACCTCTATCCTGTGGCACAGACTAATGATTTTACAGCCGGGGGGCCTGATACAACAGCTTCAGAGGACCCTTTTCAATTTATTTTGGTCTGGACAACATTGGATTAACGCTGCAGCCCTGTACCTGCCGCTGCATGAGGGTGGGCAAGGCATGTTGGACATTTCTTCTAGGATCATGGCTTTCCGGCTTCAAGCAGCCCAGAGACTGTTGTACAGTGAAGGTTCAAGCAGCCCAGAGACTGCTGTACAGTGAAGGTTCAAGCAGCCCAGAGACTGTTGTACAGTGAAGGTTCAAGCAGCACAGAGACTGTTGTACAGTGAAGGTTCAAGCTGCCCAGAAACTGCTGTACAGTGAAGGTTCAAGCAGCCCAGAGACTGTTGTACAGTGAAGGTTCAAACAGCACAGAGACTGTTGTACAGTGAAGGTTCAAGCAGCACAGAGACTGTTGTACAGTGAAGGTTCAAGCAGCACAGAGACTGTTGTACAGTGAAGGTTCAAGCAGCCCAGAGATTGTTGTACAGTGAAGGTTCTAGCAGCCCAGAGACTGTTGTAGAGTGAAGGTAGTAGCTAGGTCGATGCAGCCTACATATTGATGAGAAGAGCAAGCTGTTTGGGCTAAGACAAGCACCTTTCCTCTTAAAGCTAGAGGGGGTTGGCTTGTCTGGCCTGACATTTTTCTGTCTGTTATGCAGGATTGGAGAGTTTTCAACATGTCCCGTAAGGCCGGCACGCCACCAGGGATGTTGTTATTTGAAGAGCCTCTGTTTTATAACACTGTCTTCCAGTCCCGTGCTGTGTGTTCAGCCAGACAGCGTTCATGCCTGGGAGAAAGAGCACGGATCTGATCATCTTGTCACGCCCTGACCTATTTTGGTTTGGTCAGGGTGTGATTTGGGTGGGCATTCTATGTTCTTTTTTCTATGTTTTTGTATTTCTTTGTTTTGGCCGGGTATGGTTTTCAATCAGGGACAGCTGTCTATCGTTGTCTCTGATTGGGAACCATACTTAGGTAGCTTTTGCCCACATGGTTTTTGTGGGTAGTTGTTTTCTGTATAGTTTAGTATAGTTTTTGTTCAAGTGTTCTGATTTAATAAAATATCATGAACACGTACCATCTGCGCTTTGGTCCAGTCATTTACAGGAAGAGAATTGTTACAGAACTACCCACCACCAGCGGACCAAGCAGCGTGGTATGGAGGAGCAGAGACTTCAGGACTCCTGGACATGGGAGGAGATATTGGACGGACAGGGACCCTGCAAACAGGCTGGGGAATATTGCCGCCCGCAAGAAGAACTGGAGGCAGCTAAAGCTGAGAGGCGGCAACATGAGGCAAGGCAGCGCAGCAGGCATGAGAGGCAGCCCCCAAAAACATTTTTGCCGATAGACCTGAGCCAACTCCCCATGCTTACCGGAAGCAGCATGGTACTGGTCAGGCACCGTGTTATGCTGAGAAGCGCACGGTGTCTCCAGTGCGTGCTCATAGCCCGGAGCACTACATGGCAGCCCCCCGCAAGTGCCACGCGAGAGTGGGCATCCAGCCAGGGCGGATTGTGCCAGCTCAGCGCGTTTGGTCTCCGGTGCGCTGTTTCGGCCCAGGGTATCCTGCGCTGGCTCTGCGTACTGTGTCTCCCGGGCGCTGGGACGGTTCAGTTCGTCCTATGCCTGCGCTCTGCCCATGCCGGGCGAAAGTGCGCATTGAGCCTAATGGAGAGGTGCGAGTGTTAAGCACCAGATCTCCAGTGCTCCCCCACAGCCCGGTTCATCCGGTGCCTCCTCTACACACCAGGCCTCCTGTAGGTCTCCCCAGCCTGGTGTGCCCTGTGGCAGCCCCACGCACCAGGCTGTCTCTGCGTCTCCTCCCTCCAGAGTCGCCCTCCAGTCCGGACCCTCCAGCGACGCCCTTCAGTCCGGAGCTTCCAGAGGCGCCCTTCAGTCCGGAGCTTCCAGAGGCGCCCTTCAGTCTGGGGCCCGCTACGAGAGTCCCCAGTCCAGGGTCGGCATCGAGGGTCCCCGCTCTAGAGGCGCCACCTAAGTGGTCCAAGCCAGAGGTGGAGCGGGGTCTACGTCCCTTACCAGAGCCGCTACCGCGGAGAAATGCCCACCCAGACCCTCCCCTATAGGCTCAGGTTTTGCGGCCACACCTTTGTCCACACCTTTGGGGGGTGGGGGGTACTGTCACGCCCTGACCTTAGAGCTTTTAATGTCTCTATTTTGGTTTGGTCAGGGTGTGATTTGGGTGGGCATTCTATGTTATTTTTTCTATGTTTTTGAATTTCTTTGTTTTGGCCAGGTATGGTTCTCAATCAGGGACAGCTGTCTATCATTGTTTCTATCGTTGATTGGGAACCATACTTAGGTAGCTTTTGCCCACATGGTTTTTGTGGGTAGTTGTTTTCTGTATAGTTTAGTTTCCTTGCAGAACTGTTTGTTTTCCTCTTTGTTATTTTTGTTCAAGTGTCATGAACATGTACCACGCTGCGCTTTGGTCCAGTCATTTACAGGAAGAGGATCGTTACACATCTCACCGACTGAGGAAGATCATAGCTGAGGTCTGCGTTTCCTTGCCAGTACTTCATCGGCAGTATGTGACTGATACTTCCAACTCTGATCGGTGGACGGAGGGTCTGGATGAT
This sequence comes from Oncorhynchus clarkii lewisi, assembly GCF_045791955.1. Lineage (NCBI taxonomy): Eukaryota > Metazoa > Chordata > Actinopteri > Salmoniformes > Salmonidae > Oncorhynchus > Oncorhynchus clarkii. The sequence goes on from NC_092177.1 coordinate 23,174,494, forward strand.
GTGTTCCCTGCACTGAAGGTTGGTGCTGCGGCGGGGACATTAGAGGAGAACGTGGGGAGGACGTGGTGTGGTCACAACAACATACAGGAACTCAAGTCCTTCTGTTCACCTGATTTAGAATTCCTCACAATAAAATGTCGACCGCATTATCTACCAAGGGAATTCTCTTCGATTATAATCACAGCAGACACATCGATGTGTCTGAACGAACTTTATTTGACTCTTTGCAAACTGGAAACCACATATCCTGAGGCTGCATTCATTGTAGCTGGGGATTTTAACAAGGCTAATCTGAAAACAAGACTCCCTAAATTGTATCAGCATATCAATTGCATCACCCCGCTGATCCTCAACACTGGGGCCTCACAAGGGTGCGTTCAGAGCCCTCTCCTGTACTCCCTGTTCACCCACGACTGCGTGGCCATGCACGCCTCCAACTCAATCATCAAGTTTGCGGACGACACTACAGTGGTAGGCTTACCAACAACGACGAGACAGCCTACAGGGAGGAGGTGAGGGCCCTCGGAGTGTGGTGTCAGGAAAATAACCTCACACTCAACGTCAACAAATCTAAGGAGATGATTGTGGACTTCAGGAAACAGCAGAGGGAGCACCCCCCTGTCCACATCGATGGGACATTAGTGGAGAGGGTAGTAAGTTTTAAGTTCCTCGGCGTACACATCACAGACAAACTGAATTGGTCCACCCACACAGACAGTGTTGTGAAGAAGGCGCAGCAGCGCCTCTTCAACCTCAGGAGGCTGAAGAAATTTGGCTTGTCACCAAAAGCACTCACAAACTTCTACAGATGCACAATCGAGAGCATCCTGTCGGGCTGTATCACCTGCCTGGTCCGGCAACTGCTCCGCCCACAACCGTAAGGCTCTCTAGAGGGTAGTGAGGTCTGCACAACGCATCACCGGGGGCAAACTACCTGCCCTCCAGGACACCTACACCACCCGATGTCACAGGAAGGTCATGAAGATCATCAAGGACAACAACCACCCGAGCCACTGCCTGTTCACCCCGCTATCATCCAGAAGGCAAGGTCAGTACAGGTGCATCAAAGCAGGGAACGAGAGACTGAAAAACAGCTTCTATCTCAAGGCCATCAGACTGTTAAACAGCCACCACTAACATTGAGTGGCTGCTGCCAACACACTGACTCAACTCCAGCCACATTAATAATGGGAATTGATGGAAATTGATGTCAAATATATCACTAGCCACTTTAAACAATGCTACTTAATATAATGTTTACATACACTACATTACTCATATCATATGTATATGTATATACTGTACTCTATATCATCTACTGCATCTTGCCATCTTTATGTAATACATGTATCACTAGCCACTTTAAACTATGCCACTTTGTTTACATACCCTACATTACTCATCTCATATGTATATACTGTACTCGATACCATCTACTGTATCTTGCCTATGCCGTTCTGTACCATTACTCATTCACATATCTTTATGTACATATTGTTTATCCCTTTACACTTGTGTGTATAAGGTAGTAGTTTTGGAATTGTTAGGTTAGATTACTCGTAGGTTATTACTGCAATGGTGGAACTAGAAGCACAAGCATTTGCTAACCATGTGTATGTGACAAATACATTTGATTTGATTTGATTTGAGGACAGCTGACCTCCAGTGGAGGATAATACACGGAGCTATAGCCACCAACATGCATCTGGAACACCTGGACCCTACTGTTGGGGAGGGGTGTCCATTCTGTGCTGAGTATAAAACTCTGGCACATCTGTTCTGACAGTGTCCCAGGTTGGTGGGGATGATTGACCTGATCACTAGTTGGTTCTCAACTCTGGGAGAAGTTTTCTCTTCCCAACGGTTTATATTTGGACCAAAGTCCAGGTTTAGTCGAGGGGCTGTAGTTGTCTTACTTAACTTTGTATCAGGGGCAGCTAAATTAGCAATCTGGAAGACATGAAAGAACAGTATTCGGGGACAGGGGTCTGTGGGTGTGGTGGGCATGCTGGAGGGGATGTTGGCAGCGAGACTGAGGGTTGAGTTTTCCTATTACAAACTGGTTAATAACATTGGGCTGTTTATGAGCATATTGGGTCTACAGAAGTTGTTGTGTTTAGTTACCGTGGAGGAAGATTTGGTGTTGTGTTTTTAATTGATGTGTAACTATGGTTTTGTTTGAGTGTTTATTGTGTTGTGTGTTCCCAGACCCAATAAAGATTTTTTTTTTAAACTCTCTCTCTCTCTCTCTCTCTCTCTCTCTCTCTCTCTCTCTCTCTCTCTCTCTCTCTCTCTCTCTCTCTCTCTCTCTCTCTCTCTCTCTCTATCTCACTCTCTCTGTCTATTTCCTTCTCCTTCTCTCTCTGCCTATTTCACACTCTCTCTCTCTCTCTCTCTCTCTCTCTCTATCTCACTCTCTCTGTCTGTTTCTCTCTCTCAATTCAATTAGATTTATTGACATGACGTAACAATGTACATATTGCCTAAGTTATTTTGGATATTTACAATGTGAAAATAATAAGAATCAAAACTGTCAACGGGACAACAGTAACAACAATGACCAAGCGTCAAAATAACCATACATTGAACAATAACAATAAGCATGCAGTAGAGGACATGTGAGGACAGGTTGATTGGTCTGGTTGATTGGTCTGTCAGACACTGTCCCTCATCTTATGCCAGGCAGCGATGTAGTGCGCTGCCAACCCACAGCTCTCTGCGTCCTCCCCAAACAGGACGGGTAGCCTACTCTCATCAGAGAGGTCTTTGAAACCTTGAGTAAGGGTTTCAAATTGTTTTCTATTTTTTCATTTTGTCAGGAAATGCAGCTCTGTCTCAGGTTCTGCTGTTGTGCAGTGGTTGCACAGCCTTTCCTCTACAGGGAGCCAGGTTTTCCTGTGTCTACCCTTCTCAATGGCAAGGCTGTGCTCACTGAGCCTGTACTTTTTCCAGGTTTTTCTAAGGTTTTGATCAGTAACCATGGTCAAATAGTTAGCCACGGTGTACTGTCGATTTAGGGCCAGATAGCACTGCATTTTGCTTTGTGCTTGTGTTTCCCAATAAGCAATGTAGTTTGTTTTGACTGTGTTGTCATTTTGTTTATTCTGATTGATTGGATGTTCTGGTCCTGAGGCTTCAGTGTGTTAGTAGAACAAGTTTGTGAACTCAGCCCCAGGACCAGCTGGATGAGGGGACTCTTTTCTTTGCTCAGCTCTTGGCATTGCAGGGCTTGGTAATGATATGAGAGTGGGTCACTGTATTTTAGATGTTTACAAAACTTAATTTCTGTTTTTTGAGTTTTTATTATTAGTGGATATTGGCCTAATTGTGCCCTGGATGCATTGTTTTCTCTCTGTCTGTCCTTTTCTCATCCCCTCTGTCTATTTCTCTCTCTTGGTCTCTCTCTCTGTCTCTCTGTTGCTGTATATTTTTTCTCTCTCAATTCAATTAAATTCAAGGGATTTATTGGCATGGGAAACATGTGTTAACATTGCCAAAGCAAGTGAGGTAGATAATATATAAAGTGAATATATAAAGTGGAATAAACAATAAAAATTAACAGTAAACATTACACATACAGAAGTTTCAAAACAATAAAGACATTATAAATGTCATATTATATATATACAGTGTTTTAACAATGTACAAATGGTTAAAGGACACAAGATAAAATAAATAAGCATAAATATGGGTTGTATTTACAATGGTGTTTGTTCTTCACTGGTTGCCCTTTTCTCGTGGCAACAGGTCACAAATCTTGCTGCTGTGATGGCACACTGTGGAATTTCACCCAATAGATATGGGAGTTTATCGAAATTGGATTTGTTTTCGAATTCTTTGTGGATCTGTGTAATCTGAGGGAAATATGTGTCTCTAATATGGTCATACATTGGGCAGGAGGTTAGGAAGTGCAGCTCAGTTTCCACCTCATTTTGTGGGCAGTGAGCACATAGCCTGTCTTCTCTTGAGAGCCATGTCTGCCTACGGCGGCCTTTCTCAATAGCAAGGCTATGGTCACTGAGTCTGTACATAGTCAAAGCTTTCCTTAAGTTTGGGTCAGTCACAGTGGTCAGGTATTCTGCCACTGTGTACTCTCTGTGTAGGGCCAAATAGCATTCTAGTTTGCTCTGTTTTTTTGTTAATTCTTTCCAATGTGTCAAGTAATTATTTTTTTTGTTTTCTCATGATTTGTTTGGGTCTAATTGTGCTGCTGTCCTGGGGCTCTGTGGGGTTTGTTTGTGTTTGTGAACAGAGCCCTAGGACCAGCTTGCTTAGGGGACTCTTCTCCAGGTTCATCTCTCTGTAGGTGAGGGCTTTGTTATGGAAGGTTTGGGAATAGCTTCCTTTTAGGTCCCCTTAACGTCTCTTTTCTGGATTTTGATCATTAATGGGTATTGGCCTAATTCTGCTCTGCATGCAGTATTTGGTGTTCTATGTTGTACACAGAGGATACTTTTGCAGAATCCTGCATGCAGTCTCAATTTGGTGTTTGTCCCATTTTGTGAAGTCTTGGTTCCTCTCTGTCTGTTTCTCTCTGTCTCTCTTTTTCTCTCTGTCTCTCTGTCTCTGTCTGTTTGTTTCTCTCTGTCTCTGTCTTGGCCTCTGTCACTGTCTATTTCTCTCTCACCATTTCCCTATCTCTCAATCTCCCTATATCTCTCTCCTTTTCTCCCTATCCATGTCTCTCTCTCTCTCTCTCTCTCTCCCCCTCGATGTCTGTATATTTCCCTCTATATATATTTCCTTCTCTCTCTCTCTCTCTCTCTCTCTGCTCTCTGTCTCTCTCAGAGGACCCTCACTCTCTCCCTCTGCTCTCTCTCTCTCTCTGCTCTCTGTCTCGCTCTCTCAGAGGACCCTCGCTCTCTCCCTCTGCTCTCTCACACACTTCCTCTCTTGTTTAACCCCAATCACCTCCTAAAAGGGGGTTGAGATATGATGGTAAAAAGCACATATAAACACAGAAATATAACAAGAATTGGAAGCAAGAGAGACATAAAAGCCTTTTTGCCGTCGAAAAACCTGAACTGTTCTGTTGGGTAAGAAAGATTACACTTTTTCTCAATTGCTAAAACACAATTTCTGAAACCTCGCTCCCTTTCCTGAAAACATTAAACACAAAACATAATCTTCAAGCACTATTTACATAACCTCTGACTATTTACATAACCTCAGCTTTACCTGTGTTCAAAATCAATCACTGCTCTCAAATCATAAAAAAAGTGATCAAAATGATATACACTCTCAAGCAGTCAGTAAACAATACACCTAAAAATAGAAAACACATTGTTCAAAACATACAATTCTCAGGGAGAAGTAAATTTTGTATCAAAAAAAATATTCATATTTTTCCGTCATTGTCTTTTGATGAATGAAAACATGTTCTATCATAGTAGCTCAAAATTGATCAGAAATTACTACTCTGCTTTGCTCCTTGCAATTTTGTTTTTTGTTCTTCCTCCTCCTTGTACCCCTATTTTTACAGTACTGTACACTGCATCTCACAAACGTATCTTTTGTCTCTGTGATACTGTCATTCTTGTTCTTTGTTGATATGAACCTGCAACCAGTCAAAATCTATTGAGCAGTCAGTACTGTTAATTAATGGAAAGCACAATGTTCAGGGCCATACAATTTGTCCATTGTACAGTATACAGCCTACAATGCACTTCACTACAGTATACAATACTAAAAGGGACAAAAATCAAAGGAGTAAACATGTGATCAATGTGCTTCTTCTTATCTTTGGGCTGGGTCAGGCCAGAGCACTTCGTCGACATCACAAGCAATAATGTCCCTCCTGAGGCAACGGGGGAAGAAGCCTCTTGTGTGCCGTATCCAGCCCTGACATGATTCCTCACCTATATCACCACAGGCTAAATCCATGGCTTGCAGCAGATTTACTCTGGAGTAGGGTTGTCTATCATACACTTTCCATCTCCAAGAGGAGAAAAACTCCTCAATTGGATTCAGGAAAGGCGAGTATGGAGGGAGGTACAAGTTCATAAACTGCCCATTGATGTTAAACCATTCCCTTACCTGAGCAGCTCGGTGGAAACTGACATTGTCCCACACTATCACATAGGTGGGAATGGGATTCTCATGTAGCTCTTGACCCTGATGCTCTTGAACCTGCTGCTCAAATAAAATATCTCTAAGATTGGCAATACATCTTAGAAGGTGCTAGGTGTTATATGGCCCGAGTGTAACATGGTGATGTAGAACACCATGGTTGCTGACCAGGGACTTCAACAATAGCCCGCCGTCCAATCATGTTTCAGCCTCTCCTTCTCCTCTTTGTTGGATTGAAGCCTGCTTCATCGATAAATATGAACTCATGGGGTCTGTCCAAGGATTCCAAGTCAAATATTGTCTGTGTAGAAATACAATATACTGTATGTAGGATTTTGTAAGTCGTACAGAGACAGTGCTATACTGTAGAGTACAACTAGGCTTCTGATTCACATACGTTGTATGTACTGAAGAGTAATGTCATTCACATAGTATGTGTTAGTACTGTAGACAATCTGGATCACAGTAAATGTTTCTGAATGTACACTTACTTGCACATACTGAGCTAGCAGTTCTTTCACCCTTGGTGAGTTGCGCTCAAAAGGTACTCTGTATACTTGTTTCATTCACATCCTGTTACGATGGAGGACACGGTCAATTGTGGAAATGCTCACACTGTCGATTCTCTGGAAGTGTGTGTTGTCTTGTATCACTCGTTCCTGGATTTCTCTGAGTCGTATTGCATTATCTTGAAGGACCATGCTAACTATAACGGCCTCTTGCTCCCGAGTGAATATAGCTGTCCTTCCACCTGCATGTGGCAGCCTTGCAATTCTACAAAAAGTAGTTGTGCAGTTACAAAACATATTCATGCAGTACAATACATACAGTGATTAACTTTAAAAATGTAAATTGAAACAGCTGCATATAGTGTAGTACAGTAAATTTGCAATTACAAAAATACAGTAGTATACTGTACCTGTTCTCTTCTCTGAATGTCCTTACTATGGTGGACACAGAAAATCGGCTCAAATTGGGTTGCACTCTAAGTCCTGCTTCCCTCATTGTCAGTCCATGGACAAGAACATGGTCTATAACTGTTGCTCAAATTTCATCAGATATTTCCACTCTTTGTCTTCCTCTTCCTCTTCGTCCTCCTCTTCCTCTTTCTTGCCCTCCTCCTCCTCTTCCTCCTCGTCACCCACCTCGCATATGCACTCGTCCTTGTCCTCTCACATTGTTTCTTCTATCCATTCTCAGACTTTCTCCTTTTTGAGACCTGTTTTCTCTCTGAACTGGCTTATATTAGTCGTGTCGCATCATTTGAAACAGGTTAAATCAATTTTGAGTGGTTGTGTTCAATCAATTACATGTGTTCTCTATTTGTATTTGATTTTTGTCACTTGTGTTTACCGGTATAGATGACATGTGCATTAGAGTGCAGAATGTGTTTTGAGAATGAGAATGTGTTTAGAGTTTTGCTGAAAAGTCTAAGTGAGATCTGCAAATTGTGTTTTACCATGTGAAATAGTTTAAGGTATTGACAACAGATTGCATAACTAGCTAAATGAGTCCAGGCAATTGAGAATTTTGTTCAGCCAATGGGTTTTAGTGTTTTAGCAATTGAGAAAAACTGTAAAGGAGTTTGAGACGTAATGTATTCAGAGAGAGAGAGCGAAATGAGAAAGAGTGAGAGAGAGAGAGAGAGAGAGAAAGAAAGAAAGAGAGCAAGAGAGAGAGAAAGAGAGTGAAAAGGAGAGAGAGAAAGAAAGAGAGCGAGAGAGAGAGAGAGAGAGAGAGAAAGAGAGTGAAAAGGAGAGAGTGAAAAAGAGAGAGTGAAAAAGAGAGCAAGAGAGAAAGAAAGAAAGAGAGACAGAGAGAAAGAAAGAAAGAGAGCGAGAGAGAAAGAAAGAGAGAGAGTGAAAAAGAGAGCGAGAGAGAAAGAAAGAAAGAGAGAGAGAGAAAGAAAGAAAGAGAGCGAGAGACAAAGAAAGAGAGAGAGTGAAAAAGAGAGAAAGTGAAAAAAGAGAGAGAGAGAGAAAGAGAGAAAGTGAAAAAAGAGAGAGAGAGAGAAAGAGAGAAAGAAAGAAAGAAAGAGGGTGCCATTATGAGCATTACTTGTTAATCCACATTCCTCTTCCTGCTCACGTCTTCTGTCCGTTCCCCTAACTTTTCCCCTCTTCTGTCCACCCTCTCCGGTGGAGCTGTCCAGTGCTGAAGAACACTGGTTTGCAAGAGGAGGATGTGAGAGGAAGGTATAGAATCAACTTGGCTTACACTCCCCAACTGGCCTTAGATCAGTGTTTTGGGCAACTGCATTAACATCAACTCATGAATAATACTATATGTCACTTTGCAGATGCTTTTATTCAAAGCGACTGACAGTCATGTGTGCATACATTTTTCTTATGGATGGTCCCAGCAGGAATCAAACCCACAGTCCTTGGCGTTGCAAGCACCATGCTCTACCAACTGAGCCACACAGAAAAAAAGTGTGGTTTCGCCACAAATCCACAAATACGTTTTGAACAGGTTCAACACAGACAACTGTAGGTTTTAATACAGTATGTCCTCATCCTCCTGAGAGTCTACCACCACAACACACGACAACACAACCCCCCAGAGGTTCACACCTCTGAAAACCTCTCAGATCAATTAAGCACCAATTAGTTGCTGTGCTAATGAGCTGGCTAATGACTGGAGAGCAAAACTCCCCTATGAGTATTACCATGGATGAAACAACCTCCTCTGGGGCCAAGGAAAGCACAGTAGTCATATGGTGGACACACACACACACTCACACTCACACACACACACACACACACACACACACACACACACACACACACACACACACACACACACACACAGAGAGAAGACTTTGATCTATTGGGAGACTATAACACTTCTCTCATGTGTACAGAATTATATGTAAGTTCAAAGGATTGGCCCTTTGGGATTTAGTCATACCAGGCCTCCCACCCCATTTGGTCGTACTTAACCCTTTACAGTCGTACCCATATTCAGGTTGAAAATGACAGATTTGGACACTGATAAGTGCCTAAATTGGAACACAGTGGCTGTTCAGTAACGTGATATACATTACGTCAGAGCTCTAGCGCTGCGCTTCACAGCTGTGTCGTTGAGGAACTAGAGCAAGCACACTTGTAGTTGTTTTGTTTGGAACAAAAACCTGTCTCAGACTCCAGTATTTATGCTGCAGTAGTTTATGTGTCGGGGGGCTAGGGTCAGTTTGTTATATCTGGAGTACTTCTCCTGTCCTATTCGGTGTCCTGTGTGAATTTAAGTGTGCTCTCTCTAATTCTCTCTTTCTCTCTTTCTTTCTCTCTCTCGGAGGACCTGAGCCCTAGGACCATGCCTCAGGACTACCTGACATGATGACTCCTTGCTGTCCCCAGTCCACCTGGCCGTGCTGCTGCTCCAGTTTCAACTGTTCTGCCTTATTAATATTGGACCATGCTGGTCATTTATGAACATTTGAACATCTTGGCCATGTTCTGTTATAATCTCCACCCGGCACAGCCAGAAGAGGACTGGCCACCCCACATAGCCTGGTTCCTCTCTAGGTTTCTTCCTAGGTTTTGGCCTTTCTAGGGAGTTTTTCCTAGCCACCGTGCTTCTACACCTGCATTGCTTGCTGTTTGGGGTTTTAATTACAGTTGTTGTTTACTTTGAGTCATAAAAGTGCATTGAAATGACTGTACACACTTTGGAGAGGTGTGTGGCCTCTCCTCTCACTCAAACCCTTGGCATTTATTTGTCTTATGTTGCCTCTACCAGGAATATTAGTATAATATTACTGAATGTATCCAGAGTATTTTCAGATTTCGTTATCAATAAATGTTCTGAAAATTACAGTATAATGTCTGGATTGAGTCTGTTGTGTCCTCACCTTTGGTCTAATAATCTAATAAATGTCCCATTATCTCCAAGCTGTTCCCTTTCAATTGCTACTGTCATGACGTTGGCCTGTGGGGTAGGTTTATGACAGTCATAAATACCTCTTCCCCCCTTTGTCCTCTCTCAAACCTACTGAGGTTACATTTAAAAACCCCTTGGTTAACATAGAGATTCTGGGAACATCAAAAGGTGGGGGGAAATGAACTATATTCTGGTAATCCGACCAATTGAACATATGCGGTGGTACTTAATGAATATGATGTCAGTTCGGTTGTCATCTGAGACATTCTCATCAATGATAAGATGACATCAACACTACAGTGGAAAGTCTACACATCAGAGTTATCGGATTCACATGGAATTGTTGTTCAATTTAAATGTTGGAATATGAAATTATTTGTGATGGGATGAAACGTGATTTTAGCTTCTAAAATGTGAGATGTGGGTTTTCATAAGTTAGGGCTGCTCAATCAGTGGTCCTCCCCTGTGAAGGGACAAGGACTATAAAACTTTTCAAACACACCATCCTCTCTCCTATGTCAGAATGGTTCAGATAAAACTACAGAACGAAGCCAACATCAGCATGAGCTTTGGTTGCAAATGGTATGAACTTTGAACTCTTATTCACGACAGAAGTGATACCTCCTAGCCGTTGAGTTAGCGACCGCAGCTGCAAACGCAGGTTAGGAAGGAACAGACAGAGTATCCCATCTACCACACAACGACGTTACTACAACTTATCCAAGTGACCACCAGAGACATTCTTCAAAGGACAAAGGACTAGGTTGGGCAACATGGTCTTCCATCTACCACCAACCTACTGAAGCGCAGCTCAGAGTAAATATTTATTGCATTTTCCTTTTCCAAATGGGCGGTAATTTAGAATGCATAAGATACTGTATTTACGATAGCACAGCTTCGCCTTTGTTCCAGTCTCCCGCTCTTTCACTCAACCCAGCCCCTTTTCTTTTGTGTAACAAGCTGTCATATCTGTTCCGCCCGCTAGGGATGTTTTCGTATGACGTAAAGAATTATCCAGGTATAATTCATTCTTTGTGTATGTGAATTCTGTGTGATTAGTTAGGTATTTAGTAAATAAATAATTAAACCCAATTTTGTATTGCTGATTCAAATTGTTAGCCAGGGTTCTTGAAGATAACCAAGAATTTACAACTTTCAGATGAGAAATGTTGACTGCTATGGATGTAAAATAATTACTAGTTCTTTAAGAGTTTATTCGGAAGATAAGAGCTCTATAAATATTATTTTGTGGTGCCTGACTCTCTAGTTAATTACATTTATATGATTAGCTCAATCAGGTGATATTAATTACGGAGAAATTATTTTATAGAATAGCATGTCTTATCAATTAATCCGGCAAAGCCAAAGGCACGACCTTGCCATGGTTATGTATCGGGTTCTTCTGTAAGAAACATTTAAATTTAGGCCAGTTCCCACGAGTGTAAAAGGTTAAAGGTTGCTGTTTGGAGTATTTGGGTACATTTTGTGGCACTTCAAATCCAGTCAACCTTTATTTGTCACATGTGCCGAACATAACAGACCTTACCGTGAAACACTTACTTACAAGCCCTTAACCAACAGTGCAGTTCAAGAAAGACAAGCTAAAGTAAAAAAATATATAAAAAGTAACACAATAAAATAACAATAACGAGGCTATATACAAGGGGTACTGGTACATGAGTCAATGTGCGGGGGTACAGGTAAGTCGAGGTCATTTGTACATGTAGGTAGGGGTGAAGTGAGTATGCATAGATTATAAACAGTGTAGCAGAAGTGTCAAAAACAAATGGGGGGGTGTCAATGTAAATAGTCCGGTGGCCATTTGATTAATTGTTCAGCCGTCTTATGGCTTGGAGGTAGAAGCTGTTAAGGAGCCTTTTGGTCCTAGACTTGGCGCTCCGGTACAGCTTGCCGTGCGGTAGCAGAGAAAACAGTATATAACTTGGGTTGATGGAGTCTTTGACAATTGTTGGGCTTTCTTCTGACACCGCCTAGTATATAGGTCCTGGATGGCAGGAAGCTTGGCCCCAGTGATGTACTGGGCAGTTTGCGCTACCCTCTGTAGCACCTTACGGTCAGATGCCGAGCTGTTGCCATACTTTTTCATAGTTTGGGATAATTACCCCCTCTGTGTCAGTAAGACTTGCATTTAGCCATGGTTCATATAACTACAATAGTCATAACATAGACTGGAGTCTGACTGCCTTCTCTGAATCACCACACAAACAGAGATATAAAAATAAAGGTGAATGTAAAGAGGACCTGCAGACCTCTGAGTGCACTCATCACCCTCTCTATTCTGCATCTCTCTCTCTCTCATCACCCTCTCTGTTCTGCATCTCTCTCTCTCTCTCTCTTATCACCCTCTCTATTCTGCATCTCTCTCCCTCTCTCTCTCATTACCCTCTCTGTTCTGCATCTCTCTCTCTCTCTCTCTCATCACCCTCTCTGTTCTGCATCTCTCTCTCTCTCATCACCCTCTCTGTTCTGCATCTCTCTCTCTCTCATCACCCTCTCTTTTCTGCATCTCTCTCTCTCTCATCACCCTCTCTGTTCTGCATCTCTCTCTCTCTCTCTCTCTCTCTCTCTCTCTCTCTCTCTCATCACCCTCTCTGTTCTGCATCTCTCTCTCTATCTCTCTCTCTCTCTCTCTCTCATCACCCTCTCTGTTCTGCATCTCTCTCTCATCATCCTCTCTGTTCTGCATCTCTCTCTCTCATCACCCTCTCTGTTCTGCATCTCTCTCTCTCATCACCCTCTCTGTTCTGCATCTCTCTCTCTCTCTCTCTCTCATCACCCTCTTTGTTCTGCATCTCTCTCTCTCTCATCACCCTCTCTGTTCTGCATCTCTCTCTCTCTCATCACCCTCTCTGTTCTGCATCTCTCTCTCTCATCATCCTCTCTGTTCTGCATCTCTCTCTCTCATCACCCTCTCTGTTCTGCATTTCTCTCTCTTTCATCACCCTCTCTGTTCTGCATCTCTCTCTCTCATCATCCTCTCTGTTCTGCATCTCTCTCTCTCTCTCATCATCCTCTCTGTTCTGCATCTCTCTCTCATCACCCTCTCTGTCCTGCGTCTCTCGCTCTCATCACCCTCTCTGTTCTCCATCTCTCTCTCTCGCATCACCCTCTCTGTTCTGCATATCTCATCACCCTCTCTGTTCTGCATCTCTCTCTCTCATCTCCCTCTCTGTTCTGCATCTCTCTCTCTCATCACCCTCTCTGTTCTGCATCTCTCATCACCCTCTCTGTTCTGCTTCTCTCTCTCTCATCTCCCTCTCTGTTCTGCATCTCTCATCACCCTCTCTGTTATGCATCTCTCTCACTCATCACCCTCTCTGTTCTGCATCTCTCTCTCTCTCCTCTCTCTCTCACTCCATCTCTCGCACTTCTTTGCTCTCTCCCTCTCTCTTTCTCTGTCTCTCGCTCTAAGATAGTGCTATGGCCGCTCCTCAATGAATCACTCTGTTCCATTACATTCTTCAAACTTTGTTTAACAAGTTGAAAAAGATGCTAATGTTATGGAGAGATGGGGAGGGAGAGTGAATAACAGAACTCCGTGGGATGACCCACTTAGCCTAATCATTGCTAACGAACAGTGGAGACTTCTGAGACGGGGGAAACACACAAGCCTAAATGCCTTAAATTAATCCCGATAATTCAATATACAATGATAAAACGCCACAATCAAGTCTCCTCTGGCTCTTGTGTTTGACTGATAATGCACTGAGCTGTTCGTAATGAGAAGTGTGTGTTTTTCTCATAACCTCTTCTTCTCTGTGTCACTGGAGATGGTTGTGGTTGAGCACGCTGGGATAGACATTGTTTATGTTTGTCCATAGAAAGCAACACATACACTCACACAAACACACACACTCACACACACATATTGTCATCCTTGGACATATACACAGCTTGATATAAGATTCATACAAACCGCTCAACCGTAACTTCTCCCCAAGGGGATGCTAGAGTGTACCATCTACAGTTTGAAACAAGATCATTAAAATAATCTAATTATGGTAAGAGAGAGTTAGCCATGCTGAAAGTTGTTTGGAGACCATTAGAAGAGATGCTGTGAGGGTGCGACAGAGAGTAAAGCAGTCAAGGCGGGGAATCATCGACCATCAACAGCAGACAGCATGGGAAAGAGCCTGAGGTGGACTCTATTTCTAATACAATAACCACCATTTATCACAACACAAACAATCGCATCGTTGGAAAAAAAAAAGTTATCTTTCGCAAGTTTATCTGTCCTCTTTCCTCTGAGGGGGAAACGTAGAATGTAGCATCTCGTTGTCTGATTATTTATCTTAATATCGTGTCGGGGAAGATGCCTCTGGATGATACACACACAAACACACACACACCTCATTAGCATTCTACCCAATGTTATTGTTCCTTCAGCTATACAATACAAGTCTCTCACTAACTTCTAACTCCACTCCTCTTGTGAGTGTATCACATGTACTGGACTGTCCATAGGTGTGAAAACTGAGAAGCACCAAGCGTCATCATAATACCAGCAATAACTGCACCTCTGTGTGTGTCGACAGTTCAAACACATATTTAATGAGGAAGATGTTATTCTACCTTTAATTACAAAAGTGCTTTTCTACCTCTACTTACAAACATCTCCTCTGAGACACGTCCTCTTAGCGGTTTAATCTATCTGGGAATTAGTGCTGCGCTAATTAGTTTAATTATCTTATTGTGTTTTTAAAGACACTGCTTCTCATCTCCTCAGGAACTTTGAAAGTAGGATCATGTGTTCTCTTCCCGATTTCCCCCATCAACTTCTCTTCGTGCTGCGCCACACCACGCCGTGATACAACAAAACTATTCATTTAAACCAATAATCTCTAAATCATTACCACTTATCAAAAGAGCTGAAATGAATTATGTTAACTGAAAAATAAATGCATTAGAACTTCAAATGTGTACACTTCATCAGTTCTGAGGGCTCAGCAATTTGATTACAGTTGATTCTTTGTTATTTAATGACTCAAGCTTTTGATGTCAAACTTTACTGACGTCCTATCTATCATGAGAGTATTTTTTTGTTCAAAGATTAAGAAATCTGTATCTTCATTTGTGGAATTATCAAACCAAACAGTCCTAAAAATGATGAGAGAAGGAAACATTGTAATCATTAGTGTAGAACACATCGCAGCGCTTCTGCTCGACTCAGATAATAAGTCTGCTATCACCAAATACAGAAACAAACAGCGAGGGTGATATGGAAAGAGGATGAGAAAGAGGAGGATAAAAGTGACAGAGAGACGGAACACAAGAACAAGAGAAAGGAAGTAAGACAAAAATCAGTGAAAGCAGGAGAATAAGCGAGAGAGAGAGAGAGAGAGAGAGAGAGAGAGAGAGAGAGAGAGGGAGGGAGGGAGAGTCAGCCGTTCGTTAAGGTTAGCCTACTTAACATTGGGGCTGACCTAAATGTAGTTGTGAGACAAAGAGACAGACTCAGAGATTTCCTTCCACAGGAAGGAAGGTGTGAAAGAAAGAGAGAGAGGCAAGAAGGGAGAGGTACGGGGAGAGAAGGAAAATAGATAAAAAATAACTTTTCTATTGTAATGGTCAGAGCAGTCCCTGGAGCTTGAAGCTGTGGAGAGACTCTATTCTCATGGTCAGAGCAGGCACCCGAGCTTGGAGCTGTGGAGAGTCTCTATTCTAGTGGTCAGAGCAGGCACCCGAGCTTGGAGCTGTGGAGAATCTCTATTCTCATGGTCAGAGCAGGCACTGGAGCTTGGAGCTGTGGAGAGTCACTATTCTAGTGGTCAGAGCAGGCACTGGAGCTTGGAGCTGTGGAGAGTCACTATTCTAGTGGTCAGTGCAGGCACTGGAGCTTGGGGCTGTGGAGAGTCTCTGTACTCATGGTCAGAGCAGGCACTGGAGCTTGGGGCTGTGGAGAGTCTCTGTACTCATGGTCAGAGCAGGCACTGGAGCTTGGGGCTGTGGAGAGTCTCTATTCTCATGGTCAGAGCAGGCACTGGAGCTTGGAGCTGTGGAGAATCTCTATGCTCATGGTCAGAGCAGGCACTGGAGCTTGGAGCTGTGGAGAATCTCTATGCTCATGGTCAGAGCAGGCACTGGAGCTTGGAGCTGTGGAGAATCTCTATTCTGGTGGTCAGAGCAGGGACTGAAGCTTGGAGCTGTGGAGAGTCTCTATTCTCATGGTCAGAGCAGGCACTGGAGCTTGGAGATGTGGAGAGTCTCTATTCTAGTGGTCAGAGCAGGCACTGGAGCTTGGAGATGTGGAGAGTCTCTATTCTAGTGGTCAGAGCAGGCACTGGAGCTTGGAGCTGTGGAGAATCTTTATTATCATGGTCAGTGCAGGCACACACTGAGCTGCTGGGAGAACCGTGGGGGAGAGTTGGGAGCTCCTCACACACTGAGCTGCTGGGAGAACCGTGGGGGAGAGTTGGGAGCTCCTCACACACTGAGCAGCTGGGAGAACCATGGGGGTGAGTTGGGAGCTCCTCGTGCACTGAGCTGCTGGGAGAACCGTGGGGGAGAGGTGGGAGCTCCTCACACACTGAGCTGCTGGGAGAACCGTGGGGGTGAGTTGGGAGCTCCTCGCGCACTGAGCTGCTGGGAGAACCGTGGGGGAGAGGTGGGAGCTCCTCACACACTGAGCTGCTGGGAGAACCGTGGGGGTGAGTTGGGAGCTCCTCACGCACTGAGCTGCTGGGAGAACCGTGGGGGAGAGGTGGGAGCTTCTCACACACTGAGCTGCTGGGAGAACTGTGGGGGTGAGTTGGGAGCTCCTCGCGCACTGAGCTGCTGGGAGAACCGTGGGGGTGAGTTGGGAGCTCCTCGCGCACTGAGCTGCTGGGAGAACCGTGGGGGAGAGGTGGGAGCTCCTCACGCACTGACCTGCTGGGAGAACCGTGGAGGAGAGGTGGGAGCTCCTCACACTCTCAGCTGCTGGGAGAACTGCGGGAGAAAGGTGGGAGCTCCTCACACAATTAGCTGAAGGGAGAACCGCGGGGGAGAGGTGGGAGCTTATCTCGCTTGGCCGAGCGGAAAACCTTATCTTCTAACCTCAGCATCTTCAGATGGAGGGACTCAGCGGAGGGATATCTCTGTGTGTGTGTATGTGTATCAAATCAGATGCTTCGAATACAA
Organism: Oncorhynchus clarkii lewisi; assembly: GCF_045791955.1. Classification (NCBI taxonomy): domain Eukaryota; kingdom Metazoa; phylum Chordata; class Actinopteri; order Salmoniformes; family Salmonidae; genus Oncorhynchus; species Oncorhynchus clarkii. Next base: position 23,191,585 of record NC_092177.1, read on the forward strand.
CAGGTGTTTGTGAAGGAGAGGGTGTAGCTTGTGCATTGGAAGTCAGGCGCAGGAGAGCAGAGATGAGTGGACAAGGCACTTTACTGAGGCAACATACTGATCAGGCAATCGCATCACAAAAACAAATGCCCTCAGAACAGGTGAGGCAGCACTAAGTACAAAAATAACAAGGTACAAAGTACAGGCTGTCAAAAAGCACGGGTGTAAAATAGAACCTTGCACAAACCAGCCGGAAGAGTGCCAACCTGACAATCAACAATTACACACACAGACATGGGGGGAACAGAGGGTTAAATACATGCCATGTAATGAGGGAATGAATACCAGGTGTGTGGAAAACAAGACAAAACAAATGGAAAATGAAAGGTGGATCGGCGATGGCTAGAAGACCGGTGACGTCGACCGCCGAACGCCGCCCGAACAAGGAGAGGGACCAACTTCGGTGGAAGTCGTGACAACATTACAGTGAAATGCTTACTCACAAACCCTTAACAATGCAGTTTGAAGACAATACCGAAAAAAAAGTAAGAGATAAGAATAACATATGATTAACTTCATAGGGCTAGGCCCCGTATATTCTCCATTTCCACCTGAATGATGTTCCCAAAGTAAACTGCCTGTAACTCAGTCCCTGAAGCCAGGATATGCATATAATTGGTACCATTGGAAAGAAAACACTTTGACGTTTGTAGAAATGTTAAGGAGAACATAACACAATAGATGTGGTAGGAGAAAATCCAAAGAAAAACCAACCTGAAATGTCTTTGAGAGAGAGACCATCCTCTTAGAAATTAGCTGTATAAGGCCATAAGCAAACAGGAAAATGCTCATCCAGAGATGGCGCTCCTAGTGGCCAAAGATTAATAAATCAGTTTTACCTCATTTCTATCAGCATGTTAAATATGCAACCGGAGGTAACAACATTTTAGACCACCTTTACTCCACACACAGAGACGCGTACAAAGCTCTCCCTAGCCCTCCATTTGGCAAATCTGACCACAATTTTATCCTCTTGATTCGTGCTTACAAGCAAAAACTAAAGCAGGAAGCACCAATTACTCAGTCTATAAAAAGTGGTCAGATGACTAAGCTCAAATCATACTACACCGGCTCTGACACTCGTCAGATGTGGCAGGACCTGCAAACTATTACAGAATACAAAGGGAAGCTCAGCCGAGAGCTGCCCAGTGACACAAGCCTACCAGATGAGCTAAATAACTTCTATGCTCGCTTCGAGGCAGATAACACCTGAAACATGAATGAGAGCATCAGCTGTTCCGGACTACTGTGTGATCACGCTCGCCACGGCTGATGAGAGTTAGACCTTTAAACAGGTCAACATTCACAAGGCAGCAGGGCTAGGCAAATTACCAGGATGTGTACTCTGAGCATGCGCTGATCAACTGGCAAGTGTCTCAATTGACATTTTCAACCTCTCCCTGCCTAAGTCTGTACTACAAACATGTTTCAAGCAGACCACCATAGTCCCTGTGCCCAAGAACTATAAGGTAACCTGCCTAAATGACTACCGACCTGTAGCACTCAAGTCTGTAGCCATGAAAGTCTTTGAAAGGCTGGTCATGACTCACATCAACACCATTATCCCAGAAACCCTAGACCCACTCCAATTTGCATACCGCACCAACAGATCCACAGATGATACAATTTCTATTTAACTCCACACTGCCCTTTCCCACCTGGACAAAAGGAACACCTATATGAGAATGCTATTCATTGATTACAGCTCAGCGTTCAACACCATAGTGCCCACAAAGCTCATCACTTAGCTAAGGACCTGGGACTAAACACCTCCCTCTGCAACTGGATTCTGGACTTCCTGATGGGCGCCCCCAGGTGGTAAGAGTGGGTCACAACACAGCCGCCACACTGATCCTCAACACGGGGGCCCCTCAGGGGTGTGTGCTCAGTGCCCTCCTGTACTCCCTGTTCACTCATGACTGCACGGCCATGCACGACTCCAACGCCATCTTCAAGTTTGCTGATGACACAGCAGCCTTATCACCAACAACGACGAGACAGGTCAGGAGGAGAGGAGGAGGTCAGAGACCTGACTGTGTGGTGCAAGGACAACAACCTCTCCCTCAACGTGATCAAGACAAAGGAGATGATTGTGGACTACAGGAAAAGGAGGACCGAGCACACCCCCATTCTCAAATAAGGGTCTGTAGTGGAGCAGGTTGAGAGCTTAAAGTTCCTTGGTGTCCACATCACCAACAAACAGACACCAAGTCAGTTGTGAAGCAGGCACAACAAAACCTATTCCCCCCCAGGAGACTGAAAAGATTTGACTTGTGTCCTGCGATCCTCAAAAGGTTTTACAGCTGCACCATCGAGAGCATCCTGACATGTTGTATCACTGCCTGGTATGGCAACTGCTCTGCCTCCGACCGAAAGGCACTACAGAGGTTAGAGAGTGCATTTGTTGTTTACCTTTTATATTGACGACGTTATTGTCCGGTTGAAATATTTTAGATAATTTAGGCTAAAAACAACCTGAGGCTTGAATATAAATATCATTTGACATGTTTCTATGAACTTTACGGATACAATTTGGATTTTTTTTGTCTGCCTGTTTTGACTGCGTTTGAGCCTGTGGATTACTAAAGAAAACGCACAAACAAAACGGAGGTTTTTGGATATAAAGAGACTTTATCGAACAAAAGGACCATTTATTGAGTAAATGAATGTCACGTTCTGACCTTAGTTCCTGTATTATGTATTTGTGTTAGTTTGGTCAGGGCGTGAGTTGGGGTGGGTAGTCTATGTTCTTTTTTCTATGTTGTATTTCTGTGTTTGGCCTGGAATGGTTCTCAATCAGAGGCAGCTGTCGATCGTTGTCTCTGATTGAGAATCATACTTACAGTGCCTTGCGAAAGTATTCGGCCCCCTTGAACTTTGCGACTTTTTGCCACATTTCAGGCTTCAAACATAAAGATATAAAACTGTATTTTTTTGTGAAGAATCAACAACAAGTGGGACACAATCATGAAGTGGAACGACATTTATTGGATATTTCAAACTTTTTTAACAAATCAAAAACTGAAAAATTGGGCGTGCAAAATTATTCAGCCCCTTTACTTTCAGTGCAGCAAACTCTCTCCAGAAGTTCAGTGAGGATCTCTGAATGATCCAATGTTGACCTAAATGACTAATGATGATAAATACAATCCACCTGTGTGTAATCAAGTCTCCGCATAAATGCACCTGCACTGTGATAGTCTCAGAGGTCCGTTAAAAGCGCAGAGAGCATCATGAAGAACAAGGAACACACCAGGCAGGTCCGAGATACTGTTGTGAAGAAGTTTAAAGCCGGATTTGGATACAAAAAGATTTCCCAAGCTTTAAACATCCCAAGGAGCACTGTGCAAGCGATAATATTGAAATGGAAGGAGTATCAGACCACTGCAAATCTACCAAGACCTGGCCGTCCCTCTAAACTTTCAGCTCATACAAGGAGAAGACTGATCAGAGATGCAGCCAAGAGGCCAGTGATCACTCTGGATGAACTGCAGAGATCTACAGCTGAGGTGGGAGACTCTGTCCATAGGACAACAATCAGTCGTATATTGCACAAATCTGGCCTTTATGGAAGAGTGGCAAGAAGAAAGCCATTTCTTAAAGATATCCATAAAAAGTGTTGTTTAAAGTTTGCCACAAGCCACCTGGGAGACACACCAAACATGTGGAAGAAGGTGCTCTGGTCAGATGAAACCAAAATTGAACTTTTTGGCAACAATGCAAGACGTTATGTTTGGCGTAAAAGCAACACAGCTCATCACCCTGAACACACCATCCCCACTGTCAAACATGGTGGTGGCAGCATCATGGTTTGGGCCTGCTTTTCTTCAGCATGGACAGGGAAGATGGTTAAAATTGATGGGAAGATGGATGGAGCCAAATACAGGACCATTCTGGAAGAAAACCTGATGGAGTCTGCAAAAGACCTGAGACTGGGACGGATATTTGTCTTCCAACACGACAATGATCCAAAACATAAAGCAAAATCTACAATGGAATGGTTCAAAAATAAACATATCCAGGTGTTAGAATGGCCAAGTCAAAGTCCAGACCTGAATCCAATCGAGAATCTGTGGAAAGAACTGAAAACTGCTGTTCACAAATGCTCTCCATCCAACATCACTGAGCTCGAGCTGTTTTGCAAGGAGGAATGGGACAAAATTTCAGTCTCTCGATGTGCAAAACTGATAGAGACATACCCCAAGTGACTTACAGCTGTAATCGCAGCAAAAGTTGGCGCTACAAAGTATTAACTTAAGGGGGCTGAATAATTTTGCACGCCCAATTTTTCAGTTTTTGATTTGTTAAAAAAGTTTGAAATTTCCAATAAATGTCGTTCCACTTCATGATTGTGTCCCACTTGTTGTTGATTCTTCACAAAAAAATACAGTTTTATATCTTTATGTTTGAAGCCTGAAATGTGGCAAAAGGTCGCAAAGTTCAAGGGGGCCGAATACTTTCGCAAGGCACTGTAGGTAGTCTGTTTCCCCATTTTAGTTGTGGGTGATTATTTTCTGTTTAGTGTTTTCCGTCACCTTACAGGACTGTTAATTTGTCGGTTTTGGTCAGTGTTCAGTTGTTTTATAAAAAATATGAACACTTACCACGCTGCGCTTTAGTCCTCCTCTCCTTCCACCGAAGACAACCGTTACAATGAATGTCTTCTGAGTGCCACCATATGAAAATCATCAAAGGTAAGGGATTAATTTTATCTCTATTTCTGAGTTTTGTAACGCTTCTGCTTGGCTGGTTACTGTTTGTAATAATTTGTCAGCTGGGCTATGTTCTGGGCTAGGTAAGTTCTGGGCTAGGTATGCTTTCGCCGAAAAGCATTTTATAAATCTGTCACCGTGGTTGGATTAACAAGAAGTTAATCTTTAAACCCATGTGAAATATGTTTTGTTTTCTGAATTTTTATAACAATATATAGGCCATTAGTTTATAGTACGTTATCTAGGCCATCAGGGTAGAGTACAAAATATAAGCCATCAGTTTATAGAACAATATATAGGCCATCGGGGTAGAGTACAATATATAGGCCATCGGGGTAGAGTACAATATATAGGCCATCGGGGTAGAGTACAATATATAGGCCATCGGGGTAGAGTACATTATATAGGCCATCGGGGTAGAGTACAATATATAGGCCATCGGGGTAGAGTACAATATATAGGCCATCAGGGTAGTGTTTAATATTTATGCCATCAGTTCATAGTACAATATATAGGCCATAAATGTATAGTACCATATCTAGGCCATCAGGGTAGAGTACAATGTTTAGGCAATCAGTTTATAGTACAAAATATGGACCATCAGATTATAGTACAATATATAGACCGCCAGTTTATAGTACAATATCTAGACCATCAGTTTATAGTCCAATATATACACCATTGGTGTACTGTACAATATATAGGCCACCAGTTTATAGTCCAATATATACACCATTGGTGTACTGTACAATATATAGGCCACCAGTTTATAGTACAATGTATAGGCCATCAGATTATAGTACAATATATAGGCCATCTGGGTAGAGTACAATATATAGGCCATCGGGGTAGAGAACAATGTACAGGCCATAGGGGTAGAGAACAACGTACAGGCCATCGGGGTAGAGAACAATGTACAGGCCATCGGGGTAGAGAACAATGTACAGGCCATCGGGGTAGAGAACAATGTACAGGCCATCGGGGTAGAGAACAATGTACAGGCCATCGGGGTAGAGAACAATGTACAGTACAGAGCAGGAGATCTGAAGTGCAGATAACAAACCCTTAAGAGACACCATGGAAAAATATTTAACAGGGATGAAAAGAAAGGCGGAGAGAGACGGAGATAATGAGACAAACGTAAGTCTCGGCTTCACTGTGACTACGGTGGGAGACGAGGAAAGACCGGTATGTTTACTGTGTCTAAAAAAGTTGGCAGCGGACGGCATGAAGCCAAATAAATTAAGGCGCCACTTAAAGAGATCACACCCCAATCACGCTGATAAGCCACTTGAGTTTTTTCAGCGAAAACGTGCCAGATATTGCCAACAATCGTTCCTCTTTGTGAATGCTACTTCAGTAAACCAGCGAGCACTGTTAACATCCTATAAGGTGGCATACCAAATTGCTCAGTGCAACAGCCCCCATAGCAGAGGAGCTGATACTGCCTGCAGCATTAGACCTGGTCTCTGTCATGCTGGATGACGCAAGTGCTGCAAAAATAAAAACTATCCCTCTGTCCAATGACACTGTCACCAGACGTATAAATGACATTGCTAACGATCTTAAAGAACAGCTGGTAGATAAACTCAAAGACAAACGCTTTGCCTTACAGTTTGATGAAGCAACTGACAGCAACAAAGACTGTTTGTTTATCGCTTATGTACGTTTTGACATGACAAACTCCCTGTGTGAGGATCTACTCTTTTGTAAATATGTCAGAGACAGAGCCACAGCTGAAGAGCTATTCAAAATGCTGGACTGCTTCCTGACTGAGAATGGGCTAAAGTTGGAGAACTGCATTGGTGTTTGCAGTAATGGTGCACAGACCATGGCAGGGATGAGAAAAGGACTTCGGCACTTATCAAGAAGGCCTCACCTAATGCTGAGTGGACACACTGTGTTATACACAGAGAAGCACTGGCATCAAGGCACCTTTCCTCTGAATTGAGGTTATGACTGACATTGTAGGTGTAGTCAATTTTATAAAAAGACCAGACCACTAAAAACAAGTCTTCTCTGCTATCTGTGAGGAGATGGGAGCTGAACATCAAGCTGTGCTGTTTCACAGTGAAGCAAGTTGGCTGTCACGAGGAAAAGTCTTGCCCCAAGTTTTTGACCTCAGAGAGCAGATAAGAATGTTTTCGGAGCAGGAGCACAAGTATGAATAAATTGTGATGAGAACTTCCTGGCAAAACTGGCCTACCTGAGTGACATATTTGGAAAGCTAAATGAACTAAATCTACAGCTTCAAGGGAAAGATAAACACCTCCCTCATGTCACAGACAAGATCAGCTCTTTCACCCGAAAGCTTGCAATGTGGGGCAGGTGACTTGATGAAGGAAATACTGATTCATTCAAGAACCTGCATGAATTTGTTGACACTACAGACTATGATGCCACCTCAGTGTTTCCATATATTAAGGAGCACATTTCATCACTGATGGGATTCTTTAAAAAGTACTTCCCTAAAAACAGTTCCCATTATGACTGGGTGAGAGATCCTTTCAATGCACCAGCTCCAACTGGTTTCAGCTCTGCAGAGGAGGACCAGTTCATTGATATGACGTCTGACTCCACATTGAGACTGAGGTTCACATCACAGACACTGAGTGAATTCTGGCTGAGTGTAGAGAGGCAGTATCCACTCTTAGGGCAGAGGGCCATGGGCATTCTTCTTCCTTTTGCAACATCTTATCTTTGTGAGACTGGCTTCTCTGCTGTTGCTGCACTGAAGACCAAGTACAGGTCCCAGCAAAACAACTCTCAGCAGGAGCTGAGAGTTGCAGTATCATGCTTCAAACCCCGCTTCGAAAAGCTGTGCTCTGAAAAACGTGCTCATTGTAGCCATTAATCCTGACTTCCTCATTTTGATTTAAAAAAATCAGCACAAATTGTTTTATTCATTTTTGTTTTACAGGTCAAAGTGTTTCATATATTGTGCTCCTGAGTTAATGTTGCTGATCAATTTGAATTTATTATTATTTATTGAATATATTTTATTTTATTTTTCAGTATCAAATGGTCAAAAAATGTTTACAGTTTAAATAAAGTTTGAATTTTTTTTTTACATTTCAGGCAAATTGATGCCCTTTAAATCTTTTCTCTTACAGATTAAAAAGTTTTTCTTTGTTGTGAGTTGATCTATATTTATTTCTGTTTTCTTTTTTTGCTTTATTTCATGTTAATAAGGATACAATGTTATGCAGAGGTGTACTTATAACAATTTTATAGACAAATGATAGTATTTACAGTCGCAGCGGAGAGTTGGGGACGCAAAATGTTTACTTCTTCCTAGGGCGTAACAGAAAATAATTGAGAAGCACTAATTTCAGCGTTGAGGAAAACGGAGCGAGCTTAACTGTAAATGGTACTGGCGCACCAAAAAGAAAGCGTCAATGAAAGCCAGCTCGGATTTTGGTGCCACTCCTATCAAATCCCATTGAGAACATACTTCAATGACAGAAAAACTTGTTGCATCTCGTTGTGTTGTCCTCGGGTGGCCAGCCAGCAAGCTAGCTAAAATTGGCCCAAAATTAGCCATGAATGGAGAGTTGAACTTGTGGTTTTAGTTAATTGTCTGTACTGATTACAAAAGTGATTCTGATCCAACCATTAATTGAAACATTGTTTTGCCCCTGGCATGAAAGGATGATAGTTCAGTATGTACCGAGATGTAGAAGGCTGATGTTAACTAGTGATGACTTCCCCAGTGACGTTAACCATGCACCGCTACTGGAATATGGTGCCATTTGGGACGCAGAACACTGCGCTGTATTAGACCCTGGACACGGTGCTGCATTTCGACCCTGGACACGGTGCTGCATTTCGACCCTGGACACGGTGCTGCATTTCGACCCTGGACACGGTGCTGCATTTCGACCCTGGACACGGTGCTGCATTTCGACCCTGGACACGGTGCTGTACCCTGTCTGTTTATGGCTGAACCATGAAATGAGATCCAACAGGCGATTACATCTATCTCCATCTCTGGCCACCCACTATCTCCATCACCATCTCTGAGGCTGGCTGTGTTGTCATGGTCGTCATGTGGATTACCATGCTAGTTGTTACAGTAGCTGTGGATGGGATTATCATTAGTGGTATGATAGAGGCTGCTGCTGCTCTCGTTGAATAGATAATTAGACAGGTACTGTGGGGTTGCGGGTGAGATGGTAGACTGGATCAGGATAATGACAGGTGTGGTTGATGACAATTTTGATGTAAATGATGTTATTTGCTTTGAGGATTCTTAAATACCATGTCTGAAGGATCAAAGGGACAGTAAGTGTGGCCTGGGTATGCGAGAGGCTCTTCTTAACCCTTTAAATCACTAACTGTGTGGACAGGCTGTAAAGTGGTTTACGTTTGAGTGAATGGTGTCACTATGACAAATGTTGTCACTAATTCAACAATATGAGTCCTGATTGTAGGTAGTCAGTGTTTGTCTATTAATGACATGACATTTGACATTTCAGTCATTTAGCAGACGCTCTAATCCAGACTGACATAAAGGACCAATTCCGGTTAAATGCCTTGCTCAAGGGCTCATCGACAGATCTGTCACATAGTCGGCTCGGGGTTTTACAACCAGCAACCTGGTTTTGAACCAGACATCATTTTGGAGCAACATTTTGACCAGTGGAAGATACAAATGCATAACTTGGTATAAACCAGTAGTGGTCACATTTTACCCCGACTCGCTCCCTTTCCTCTCCGCCTGAGTCAAGGCATTTTGTTTTTGCTTGGGTTTTGTCTCCCATATCTGTGCAGACAGACATGAATGATCATCTTCAGATGTACTAAACTGTGCGTCTGTCTGTGCTAATCGTTTCAGTGACTAACCTGGGTCTCTGAGACTCCTCAGCAGTCTGTGATCAGATGAGGCAGGATGACGCTAATTGTCTTGTCATGTCATCCAGGTGGATTCAACACTTCACATGAAAGGGATGTTCTGTTTGACACTCTACAGGACATAAAGGGGAGAAATAAAGGGTATATCAGTAATAGAGACACATATTGAGATGAAGCTTGAAGATGTTCATGTTGTGAAGCACAATGACAGGTAATTAAAATGTAATAATTGTGTTAAACTGAAATGACATAGTTCAAACTGAAATGACATAGTTCAAACTGAAATGGTAGCGTTCAAACTGAAATGGTAGCGTTCAAACTGAAATGACACAGTTCAAACTGAAATGACACAGTTCAAACTGAAATGACATAGTTCAAACTGAAATGACATAGTTCAAACTGAAATGACATAGTTCAAACTGAAATGACATAGTTCAAACTGAAATGACATAGTTCAAACTGAAATGACATAGTTCAAACTGAAATGACATAGTTCAAACTGAAATGACATAGTTCAAACTGAAATGACATAGTTCAAACTGAAATGACATAGTTCAAACTGAAATGACATAGTTTAAACTGAAATGACATAGTTCAAACTGAAATGGTAGCGTTCAAACTGAAATGGTAGCGTTCAAACTGAAATGACACAGTTCAAACTGAAATGGTAGCGTTTAAACTGAAATGGTAGCGTTTAAACTGAAATGTCAGTTCAGTTTATACCGTGGTCCTCTGTGGTCGTTCCTTGCTATTTTTATAGGCATAGAGCCTGGTCGTGCCTCTCTGTGAGTATGTACACATTATTAAGCTGTTCAGGTCTCTCTGCCCCCCTCCCTCTCCTCTCCCCTTCATGGAGATAATCAAGTAATTACAAATGAGTCAGGGAATCAGGAATCTCCCCCTCCCAAAAAACCTTTCCTCCAACACAGTCTCCCTCTCTGTTGGACTGACTGTGGCTATCTCTGGCCAGAGAGAGGTAGGGAAAGGGGACTTGAGTAATCTGGTATTTTCACTGGATAACATCAGCGGTAGGCCACTCTCATCCATCACCCTCTCACATCTGTGTCACGCTCATTCCTCTCTCGTGCGCTCACTCTCCTCTCCCTCCCTCCCTCCTCTGTCCCACTCCGTGTGTGTGTGTGTGTGTGGCAGCAGGAAGAGCTATGTGACTCAGACCCAACTGGTGTGAACAGTGTTGTTTCACTGAACCTGTAGGGAAGTGTGGAGGGTAGAGAGCGGATGTCTTTAATGTAACCCCAGTGTGGAGTTGAGACAGTGGATGTCTATATTGTAACCCCAGGGTTCTGCTTTACTGCTATGTACACAATGGATCACTCATCAATCAGAACTGAAACTTTCCATGATGTGGTGGGTCCTGTGTTTTGTGCAATCATGTGACATGCATGGAATATTTATTTATTTTTTAACCCTTTTTTCGTGATATCCAATTTGGTAGGTACAGTCTTGTCCCATCCCTGAAACTCCCGTACGGACTCGGGAGAGGCGAAGGTCGAGAGCCATGCTTCCTCTGAAACACGACCCGCCAAGCCGCAATGCTTCTTGATACGCTGCTCGCTTAACCTGGAAGCCAGCCGCATCAATGTGTTGGAGGAAACACAGTACAACTGGCGACCGTGTGAGCGTACATGCGCCCAGCCCGCCACAGGAGTCGCTAGAGCGCGATGGGACGAGGACATCCAAGCCGGCCAAACCCTCCCCTAACCCGGACAATTGAGCACCTCAATTGTGCACCACCACCTCATGGGTCTCCCGGTCGCGGCTGGCTGCGACACAGCCCTGGATCGAATATGGGTCTATAGGGACACCTCAAACACTGCGGTGCAGTGCCTTAGACCGCTGCACCACTCGGGAGGCTCAACTTGCCTGGATCTGAACATTTATTGAAAAGTTTTTCATCAAACTGTCCCCTTTTTATTTTTATGTCAGATGGTCCAGCACCATCCTCAGACAATGCCTTTTATTTTGTGTATTTCTCATTTCTGGATAAGGCTTAAAATACAGGATAAAATCGTGCTCTGTCACATGATTGCGCAAAACACAGGCCCCGAGTAGGATTTCCATCTATATACACAGAGGCCCACATTGCACACCAGATAGGAGAATTGATGCAAATTGATACGGATAAGAATTAGGTTTATATTATTTCCTTTTTCCCACTCAAAGCCTTCCGTAATATTCATAAAAGTCACGTTTTATCAATATCTTCACTCATTAAGTTCATCGCAGTTTTCTACTTCATAGACACGGCTGTCATGAAATAAATGAAAAAACAAATGTTCAATCAAGTCTTCTTGACAGCACCATGGCAACACAAGAGGAGAGAAACTCTGGGCTAGTCACTACTGTCACCAACCTCCTAGTTTCCTCTTCCTCCTCTAGAGAACACATGTGGCAACAAAACAAGTGTCAGGACTGCAATGTAACCATGTAAAAGGAGTTCCTCCGTCCCTCCCCCCTCCCTCCTCCCTCCCTCCCTTCTTCCCGCCCTCCTCTCTATCTGTCATTCACCCTCAGACGACAGGCCACAATGGAGCCCTTCACACGCAGTATCTGAAAGTTGTAATTTAGCACGAAGAGCCATTGAGAGGGGAAGCTAAATATAATCGCTCTATATATATTGTGCATGGCAGAGAGAATAGCAATTAACAGCCAATTAAATGAATCACAGGGGTCAACGGCAGTAGAAGACTAATGATGTCTTGCCGTGCTGCTACCCCATAATCCACTGGAAGAAGAAGAAGAACAACAACAACCCAGATTTGTGTCTCCAAATCGCTGCAAAACAAGTCGATTTTAGTGGTGATTATGGACTGTACAATTCACTGATGTTTATCATTGTATTATGCAGGTACCGAGCCGGCTAGGTGAAAGATGTCCTTCCCTAATTGCTGCTGTTCCTTTGAAAAGAACATCTCATCAACGCTTCTACAAAAACAAGGCGAGTCATTATCGTCAGAATGGCATCCATTTTACCCGCACACTTCCTCTCTCTCTGCAGCTGCTGTTAGCTACCACCTAGTTGAAACCCAGTGATCAGGGCAGAATCATCATCGTCTCATCCTCACCCTTCCAGGCTTATTCAGAGCCCACCTGCGTAATTGCTGCATCTAACCTTTTCCTGAGCCCGAGCTCCTCCACAGGGAGTCAGCATCGCAGCCAGCCAGCCAAATTGGAGCTCCATCGGTATTAATAGAATCTCATCTCATGCCTCCGTCAGATAAAACAAAGGTTGGGTTTCAGGGAAGCAAGTTTGATCTTATTACAAAGGCTGTTGAGACAAACTACAGTACTTAGTGCAGTGTGGATAAAGCAGGATGGACGGTTGATATGCTGTGCTTTAGCCATGAGAGAGAGACGGCACATGTTCGCCAGTTCAGTTGGCTTGGCAGGCCATGTCGGGGCTGGGGTTGGGACTTGGACTATTGCCCTGGCTCTTTCCAGGAAAGTTGAGTGACCTCATAATCATGTTGCATGTTCATGCGTATTAGATGATTCCATCAGTTCCAGCAGTCATGCAGGCAGGAAACTCAAGAGGGACCTGGCCCATGGGGAGAGATGTGGCTGGGGAGACTTGGGGGTTTGGGGTTTGGGGTAGGGGTGAAGTGGGTGAGAAGGGGTGAGAAGGGATGTCCCTCGATACATCCAGGCTGTATCCAGGCTGTATCACACATTCTTAACTGACTTGCCTAGTTAAATTAATAAAATAAAATGAAATACTTCACCGTTCCTAACCTCCCTTTAGATTTCTCATAGCCCTCTTAGAACAGTTTCATCCCATGGGGACACATTTCTCAAAAGTATGTGGACACCTGCTCTTCGAACATCTCATTCCAAAATCATGGTTATTCAAATGGAGTTGGTCCCCCCTTTGCTGCTATAACAGCCTCCACTCTTCTGTGAATGCTTTCCACTAGATGTTGGAACATTGCTATGGGGGCTTCCATTCAGCCAAAAGAGCATTAGTGATGTGGGGCACAGATTTTGGGCGATTAGGCCTGGCTTGCAGTCGGCGTTCCACTTCATCCCAAAGGTGTTCGGTGGGGTTGGGGTAAAGGCTCTGTGCAGGCCAATCAAGTTCTCAAGTTACACAACTCCAGCCAACGCTTGGCATAGCTCATGGTGACCTTTGGCTTGTGTGCAGCTGCTCGGGCCATGGCAACACATTTCATGAAGCTCCAGACGAACACTTCTTGTGCTGATGTTACTTCCAGAGGCAGTTTGGAAATTCGGAAATCTCGTTCTGTGAGCTTGTGTGGCCGATCACTTCGCAGCTGAGCCGTTGTTGCTCCTAGACGTTTCCACTTCACAATAACAGCACTTAGAGTTGACCAGGGCAGCTCCAGCAGGGCAGAGATTTGACGAACTGACTTGTTGGAAACGTGGATATTTTTGGCAGATGTTACTATGGAATACTGAAATATAATTACAAGCATTTCTTAAGTGTCAAAGGCTTTTATTGACAATTACATGAAGTTGATGCAAAAGAGTCTATTTGCAGTGTTGACCCTTCTTTTTCAAGACCTCTGCTATCCGCCCTGGAATGCTGTCATGGCAGCCCATTCTTGCATAATCAATGCTTGGAGTTTGTCAGAATTTGTGGGTTTTTGAGGATTGACCACAAGTTCTCAATTTGATTAAGGTCTGGGGAGTTTCCTGGCCATGGACCCAAAATATAAATGTTTTGTTCCCCGAGCCACTTAGTTATCACTTTTGCCTTATGGCAAGGTGCTCCATCATGCTGGAAAAGGCATTGTTCATCACCAAACTGTTCCTGGATGGTTGGGAGAAGTTGCTCTCGGAGGATGTACCATTCTTTATTCATGGCTGTGTTCTTAGGCAAAATTATGAGTGAGCACACTCCCTTGGCTGAGAAGCAACACCACACATGAATGGTCTCAGGATGCTTTACTGTTGGCATGACACAGGACTGATGGTAGCGCTCACCTTGTCTTCTCGGTCAAGCTTTTTTCCGGATGCCACAAACAATCGGAAAGGGGATTCATAAAGATAAAATTACTTTACCCCAGTCCTCAGCAGTCCAATCCCTTTACCTTTTGCAGAATATTAGTCTGCCCCTGAAGTTTTTCCTGGAGAGAAGTGGCTTCTTTGCTGCCCTTCTTGACACCAGGTCATCCTCCAAGTCTTCGCCTCACTGTGCGTGCAGATGCACTCACACCTGCCTGCTGCCATTCCTGAGCAAGCTCTGTACTGGTGGTGCCCCGATCCCGCAGCTGAATCAACTTTAGGAGATGGTCCTGGCGCTTGCTGGACTTTCTTGGGCGCCCTGAAGCCTTCTTCACAACAATTGGACTGCTCTTCTTGAAGTTCTTGATGATCTGATAAATGTTTGATTTAGGTGCAATCTTACTTGCAGCAATATCCTTGCCTGTGAAGCCCTTTTTGTGCAAAGTAATGATGACGGCACATGTTACCTTGCAGGTAACCATGATTGACAGAGGAAGAACAATGATACCAATCACCACCCTCCTTTTGAAGATTCCAGTCTGTTATTCAAACTCAATCAGCATGACAGAGTGATCTCCAGCCTTGTCCTCATCAACACTCACACCTGTGTTAACGAGAGAATCACTGACATGATGTCAGCTGGTCCTTTTGTGGCAGGGCTGAAATGCAGTGGAAATGTTTTTGGGGGATTCAGTTCATTGTCATTGAAAATAGGGACTTTGCAATTATTTGCAATTCATCTGATCACTCTTCATAACATTCTGGAGTTTATGCAAATTGCAATCATACAAACTGAGGCAGCAGACTTTGTGAAAAGTAATATTTGTGTCATTCTCAATACTTTTGGCCATGACTGTATATACGTTGTCATTTATTCATTGTTCTTGATATGTGCTGCAAAAGGAATTGCGTCTCGGAGATAATGAAGACTACTCTATTCTACTCCGACCACACAGCCTGATGACATGCGAACCGCTTCACCATGCTTTCGCACCACATGGCCTTTAAACTATATGGCCTTTATACCATATAGCACTAGCAGACTAAAATGGCGCCAAGGATAGGGCTGCCATGCTTCTACCTCTTTGGAAATGTTGCAGTATTTCGTTTTTTTGTCTTACATTATTAGTCCAGGACATTATTTGTGTTATTACATTCAGCCGGAAATAACTTTTGGATATCAGAGCAGCGGTAACTCACCAACTAATTGCAGCATTACCACAAAAATGGAAGAAGCAAGTAGAAGGGGAAAAAGGTAAGGAACTTGACTGTCGGCCCTGCATTAAAAAACATAAATGGTTAAAGAAAAGTGTGATAAATAAAAACATATACCAATTTCATTTAAGGACCAAAAACTGACAGCTGTGCCATATAAATTGCAAAATAGTTGGGAAAAGATTTTCGATGTACCCATTCCATGGTTTATGAATTGACATGCAAAACAACGGCAGATACAAAACTAGGCCAACAAGGCCTACAAACCTGCCTCCGTTACTCCAGCTCTGTCAGGAGGAATGGGCCAAAATTCACCCAACTTATTGTGGGAAGCTTGTGGAAGGCTACCCGAAACGTTTGACCCAAGTTAAACAATTTTAGGCAATGCTACCAAATACTAATTGAGTGTATGTAAACTTCTGACCCACTGAGAATGTGGTGAAAGAAATAAAAGCTGAAATAAATAATTCACTCTACTATTATTCTGACATTTCACATTCTTAAAATAAAGTGTTGATCCTAACTGACCTAAGACAATGAATTTTTACTAGGATTAAATGTCAGAAATTGTAAAAAAAAAACAGAGTTTAAATGTATTTGGCTAAGGTGTATGTAAACTTCCGACTTTAACTGTATATAAGAATGCTGTTAATTGACTATAGCTCAGCATTCAACACCATAGTACCCTCCAAGCTCATCATTAACCCTTGTGTAGTCTTAACATTCTGTATGCTCCCCTCGTACTAAGGGTCAAAAATGACCTGCTTTCACTAAACCCCTCGAATAAAGCAGCTTAATTTAATTTTAAACAGCAAATCTATTGTGCGTGAAGAAACAACCTGTCGTTCATCACAAACTTTGTGAATATCTGGGTTTTCCATCTTTACAATGCAGACATACTGCATTTAATCAGTGGACACTCATTTTATTATAACACACCTGTCATAATTGTTTTCCTTACTAAACTAGAGGTTTATTATTATTATTATTATCATTATTGCTAAAGGTACTGCGTAGGTGTAAACATTCATTTTCTTTAGCAGGATATAGCACTTGTATAGCCTAAGGAAGTAGCAGAAATGTGAAGAAAGTAGTTTTGAATGCATTTTATTGAAGGGAAACAATAACAGTAACTTTTTTGGCAACATAGTGATATATTCTTCTGTACTCTGCAATGAGGAAACTACAAAATACTAGTCTTCTCCCATGTTTTTAACCGTTGCCCCCTCCCCACACACAAGGTGTATAAACAACAACAATGAATAAGAATAAAATTGTCTCTCACACGTCTTGCAGGTCTTGACTCACGGATATTAAATCATAGCATTCTTGTGTGTAAATTATTTTATGACTGCCGGGTCAAATGAACCTATGACAATCTTTGTGCCTTGGTGTACAGCTTTCATGGAAATATGAACGAAAGCGATGTTTGTCACGTTCTGACCTTTATTTCCTTTGTTTTGTCATTATTTAGTATGGTCAGGGCGTGAGTTGGGTTGGGCAGTCTATGTTTGTTTGTTCTATGATTTTGGGATTTCTGTGTTTCGGCCTAGTATGGTTCTCAATCAGAGGCAGGAGTCGTTAGTTGTCTCTGATTGAGAATCATACTTAGGTAGCCTGGGTTTCACTTGTTTGTGGGTGGTTGTTTCCGTGTCTGTTTGTCGCCACACGGTACTGTTTCGGTTTGTTCACGTTTATTGTTTTTGTATTCATAGTGTTCAGTTTGTTTTTTAAATAAACAACCATGGACACTTATCACGCCGCATCTTGGTCCGATCCTTGCTCCTCTTCAGAGGAAGAAATCAGCTGTTACAATGTTTCACTTTTTCTAATGTTGGGGTCACTCTAGGAAAAGTCATCAAATTTCAAGTAGAAAAAATATAATTTATGGCGTTTTCTCTGCTGTTAAACATTGTGGCGGGTCATTTTTGACCCTTAAGACAACACAAGGATTAAGCTTGAGGCCCTGGGTCTGAACCCCGCCCTGTGCAACTGGGTCCTGGACTTCCTGACGGGTCACCCACAGGTGGTGAAGGTAGGAAACAATACCTTCACTTCACTAATCCTCAACACTGGGGCCCCACAAGGATGCGTGCTCTGCCCCCTCCTGTACTCCCTGTTCCCCCATGGCTGTGTGGCCATGCACGCCTCGAACTCAATCATCAAGTTTGCAAGCAACACAACAGTAGTAGGCCTGATTACCAACAATGACAAGACCGCCTACAGGGAGGAGGTGAGGGCCCTGGGAGAGTGGTGCCAGGAAAATAACCTCTCACCGACCATCAACAAAACAAAGGAGCTGATCATGGACTTCAGAAAAACATCAAATCAAATCAAATCAAATCAAATTGTATTTGTCACATACACATGGTTAGCAGATGTTAATGCGAGTGTAGCGAAATGCTTGTGCTTCTAGTTCCGACAATGCAGTAATAACCAACAAGTAATCTAGCTAACAATTCCAAAACTACTACCTGCAGAGGGAGCACCCCCCTATCTACATCGACGGGACCACCATGGAGAAGGTGGAAAGCTTCTAGTTCCTCTGCGTACGCATCATTGACAATTAAATTGTCCACCCACACAGACAGTGTTGTGAAGAAGGCGCAACAGCGCAACAGCGCCTCTTCAACCTCAGGAGGCTGAAGAAATTTGTCTTGGCACCTAAAACCCTCAAACTTTTACAGATTGTGCAATTGAGGATATCCTGTCGAGGATATCCTGCCCTCCAGGACAGCCACCTGAGCCACTGCCTGTTCACCATCTATCATACAGAAGGCAAGGTCAGTACAGGTGCATCAAAGCTGGGACCGAGAGACTGAAAAAACAGCTTCTATCGCAAGGCCATCAGACTGTTAAATAGCCATCACTAGCACATTAGAGGCTCCTGCTCTATATACCGGTACATATAATTAATCACAAGTCACTTTAATAATGTTTACATATTTTTCATTACTAATCTCATATGTACATACTGTATTCTATCCTATTCTACTGTATCTTAATCTATGCGCTCTGACATTGCTCGTCCAAATATTTATATATTCTTAATTCCATTCCTTTACTTTAGATTTGTGTGTATTGTTAGATACTACTGCACTGTTGGAGCTAGAAACACAAGCATTTTGCTACACCCACAATAACATCTACCAAACACGTGTATGTGACAAATAATATTTGATTTGACATTGTGGCGGATTGACATGAGCAATGTTACTCATACACAGACGTGAGCCGCTCGTTGCTCACAGATGAGATGCATCCTGGGAAATCTCCTTAACGAATATGGTGAGCGAGCACAGCAAGGACCTTGCTGCTGTACGCTATCAGATATACAGAGCATGGACACACAGAAGAAATGCTCTTCTTTTATTACTCTATAATTTCTTTCTTTCTCGCTCTATCCCTCTCTTTCTTGCCTCAGCACACATAAGCAGGCACACACAAACGAACACGCACAAACATACACTTCGCAGACTGTTTTTATAGTCTTAACAATGCAGAGAGATTCAGTAGTGATGTAGCGCTGGTTTTTGTACAGGGAATCCTTAGTGTGACACAAATTTATGGAGATTGATGAGGATTCAATATGTTATGGCGAAACAACTTCCATCGTGGTGTTGGTGCGGGAGCAAGAACGAGGGATGGGAGGAAGAGAGGGGAGGGTCACAGTGCCAGGCCACGGACACTAGTTTTAAAAAAATATTTAGAATGACAAAGGTTCCTTTTCATCTGTGGTGGGAAAAAAGAAAGTGATCATTCCACACACATATCGTAGCTACCGTAGGATTTCTGGCCTCAGTTTAAACCCCTGGTGAATAAAACTCAAACCCCTGGTGAATAAAACTCAAACCCCTGGTGAATAAAACTCAAACCCCTGGTAAATAAAACTCAAACCCCTGGTAAATAAAACTCAAACCCCTGGTGAATGAAGCTCAAACCCCTGGTGAATGAAGCTCAAACCCCTGGTGAATGAAGCTCAAACCCCTGGTGAATGACAAGAGGGAATTTTTTAAAATGTAGAGGTGGGAGAGCGGGCAGACATTTTAAATTGAAATTAAATAGAGACAGAGAGAGCAAAGGGTGGGTGGGGAGTGGCGAAAGGGGGGAGAAGGAGAGAGAGAAGAGAGAGGATTACCTAGCTGGAGTGAGTAGGAGGGATTCTCCTTTCTCTACTATTAAAGGCTTAATGGGATAAGGATCCCCCTGGAAACAACAGCCCACACAAACACACATATCAAATTAGCATAATAAAAAATCCCCATCAAAATCCATTTGTTTTTTCACTAGAGATCTTTTTGAATGGGCTGCATCTCAATCCACTGCATCTGCCGATGTCGGCATTACGAATCTGCGTCCCGAAAATCCCAATGGTTTGGGACAGAAAATAATATGACCCCACTATGGAAAGCTGAGACTCTCTCAAAGTTTTTTTAAAAGAAGGTTTAAGCTCATTTACTGCATTTCTATACTATTATATTTGGCGAACAGCAAAAACAAGCCAAAATGATCCCAGCCATTATCACATTGGTTGCTGTATCTCAACTAGGTTTGGCTTCGGGACAATTTTTTTCTGAGTTAATAGTCGATGGGCCAGAACATAATTAGCATATAATATTAACACAATAAATAGGCCTACAATACAAATTGAACAACATTTTTAACACGGTAGATTAGTACATAATAAATTCAGTGACAAAATAATTTTGATCTGATTAAGTTAATAAAATCAGCAATATCAAATCAAATTTGAATTGTCACATACACGTGGTTAGCAGATGTTATTGTGAGTGTAGCGAAATGCTTGTGCTTCTAGTTCCGACAATGCAGTAATAACCAACGAGTAATCTAACCTAACAATTCCAAAACTACTACCTTATACACACAAGTGTAAAGGGATAAAGAATATGTACATAAAGATATATGAATGAGTGATGGTGCAGAACGGCATAGGCAAGATGCAGTAGATGGTATCGAGTACAGTATATACATATGAGATGAGTAATGTAGGGTATGTAAACATTATATTAAGTGGCATTGTTTAAAGTGGCTAGTGACACGTTTTTACATCAATTTCCATCATTTTCCATTATTAAAGTGGCTGGACTTGAGTCAGTATGTTGGCAGCAGCCACTCAATCTTAGTGGTGGCTGTTTAACAGTCTGATGGCCTTGAGATAGAAGCTGTTTTTCAGTTTCTCGGTCCCTGCTTTGATGCACCTGTACTGACCCCGCCTTCTGGATGATAGCGGGGTGAACAGTCAGTGGCTTGGGTGGTTGTTGTCCTTGATGATCTTTATGGCCTTCCTGTGACATCGGGTGGTGTAGGTGTCCTGGAGGGCAGGTAGTTTGCCCTCAGTGATGCGTTGTGCAGACCTCACTACCTTCTGGAGAGCCTTACGGTTGTAGGCGGAGCAGTTGCCGTAGCAGGCGGTGATACAGCCCGACAGGAGGCTCTCGATTGTGCATCTGTAGAAGTTTGAGTGCTTTTGGTGACAAGCCGAATTTCTTCAGCCTCCTGAGGTTGAAGAGGCGCTGCTGCGCCTTCTTCACAACGCTGTCTGTGTGGGTGGATCAATTCAGTTTGTCTGTGATGGAACTTAAAACTTACTACCCTCTCCACTACTGTCCCGTCGATGTGGATAGGGGGGTGCTCCCTCTGCTGCTCTCTATTCAATTAATATATTTTGTTTATTCCTCTGCAGAATCCTCCTTCATGGCCTGACCCAACAACAGAAGGTCACAAGTGCCTCCCTAAAAGATTCCTTGATTCTAACCAAACATGCCCTTCAATGATGCGGAAGTTTTTAAAAAGTGCATGGTGACAGTTTTGGAGGAATTGGCCACCGACAAGTCTATGAATAGCATAATTGCGTCTGTTAAACAGGTGCCCCTGTCTGCGTCAACAGCCGGACGCCATGTCCATGCACTGGCGGATGATGTGCACAGGATTGTTCTGGAGGGGCTCAGTCAGGCTAAGCATTTTCCCTGGCTATTGATGAGAGTACTGACAGCACCGATGTAGCACAGTTGTGTGTGTGTGTGTGTGTATATGTCCCTTATTTTCATTAAAATGACTTTAACTAAGAGCTGCTGGCACTGATTCCCCTCGAAGGACACCACCGTGGACATCCTATTCGCAGAGCTGGAAGAATTGTTTACGAGGCATGGCTTGCCATTCGAAAAAGTCAACTTGGACACCGACGGGGTTCCTGCTATGGTGGGCAGACACATGGGGGCTGGTCAGCAGGTTGAAGGAAATCGCCCCACAAATGAATGGCTTGCATTGTCTCCTCCATCAGAGTGTGCTGTGTGCCAGACTAAACGCTGAGCTAAAAGATGTGATGGATAAAGTAATGCGCATAATTAACATTGTCAGGGGGACATCAAGCACACAACACCGTCTTTTCCGCAAGCTTGTGACAGAATCAGATTAGGTCATCCACGATGATCTCCTGCTTCACAACAATGTGCCCTGGATGAGTAAAGGAAAAGCTCTAGAGCGATTCTGTGAGCTGCATGACCAGGTTGTGGATTTTGTCAGAAAAGCTAAATGAGGGCAGCAGCTGACCACCTTCGTATTCTGGAAATTGAGGGATTCCTCTCGAATGTAGCTTTTTTGGCTGACATTCTATCACTTAAACAGGTTAAATCTGCTGTTACAAGGAAGAGGGAAAATAGTTGTGGACATGGTGGAAACTTGAGGCCTGAACTAGGAAGCTTGAGTTGTTTGATTTGGACTTGTCCTCTGGAAGGCTACGGCAATTCAGCACAC
The DNA here is from genome assembly GCF_045791955.1 of Oncorhynchus clarkii lewisi. Lineage (NCBI taxonomy): Eukaryota > Metazoa > Chordata > Actinopteri > Salmoniformes > Salmonidae > Oncorhynchus > Oncorhynchus clarkii. The sequence continues at coordinate 23,214,165 of NC_092177.1, forward strand.
TGAGATTCAACAGGCAGAGGGACCAGGACGCAGCATTGTCACAGAGGTGATGGAAGAGTTCATCAAGCATCTGAGGGACAACTTCTCCACCAGATTTGAAGACGACAGCATGCCCAAAGATATAATTACATTTGTACATGATCCTTTCACAGTCCGCCCAGGTGGGGAATTCTTCTTCCCTTGCCAAGAAAACGATACCCTCTTTGGATGAGGCCGCAATTCAAACCGAGCTGATTGAATTCCAGACATCGCGCCAAATCAGGGATGCGCTCAGGAGTGTCGAGTCCTGGTGTGTGTTTTGGGTGTCATGCTCAGAGGAATACAGCACAATAAAGAGACTAGGCTTTTATGTGCTAACAATGTTTGGATCAACTTACACCTGCGAGTCCTCCTTTTCCTCTATGAACGCAATATAGACTCACGACAGGAACCAGATTTCACAGTCAGGATCAAGAGTAACATGAACGGTGCGAAGTACAGAAAGATCCTTGATGAAAACCTGGGGCCTTGTTTATAAAACGGACTTACGATAAATTTTGAAAACCACGTATAAGTAGTTATTTATTTAACCTTACTTTGATGTGGAAATTATCCTATCTCTACGCAAAGTCTAGACTTGACGTAAGAGATTTCCCTGCTGGTTATGTAGGGGTATTGCAGTTTGGGACGCATATTCGTCCAACCTGTGGTGAACTTTGCATTAAATGTATTAACAATTTGCTAGGAATGATCAATTAAAGGTGTGAGGAAAATAATTGCCAGATGCAAGGTGTTTTGAATTAAAAACAGGATGCGATGTTCTATAAATAGTGTGTCAAATTAGAAAAAAAGTAACCATGGCTGTTCTTGCGTTATTGGAAGACATTGCTTTTAGAAGGGAGAGTTTTCAGAGACCGGAATTATTTTTATGCGCAAGATGATCCATGGCTTATAAATCTCTATCTCCCAAGAAATGTTCGTTAGATTTGTGCACGGATTTAGCCCCTAATCTGGAAAGGAAGACACGCTGTGATCATGCCATACCATGCCATATCTGTCCAAGTACTGTCCACTCTGGGATTCCAGAGAGAAATGAGTGACAGGTCGGGTATATCACAGCCATCATTCAGCAGCATCCTGCCACAAGTGATCGAGGCGATTCCATACGTGTTGTCCACGAGATACATTCCTTTCCCATTTACAGCCAACAAACAGGTGCGTGTCAAAGCCGAGTTTGTCCGCTCATTTAATTTCCCAGGGGTCATAGGTGCAGTTGATTGCACGCATATTGCCTTTCGCGCACCGTCTGTATTTGAAGATGTATATGTTAACAGGAAGAATTTCCATTTCTTGAATGTTCAGATCATCTGCGATGCCCGTATGCAACTGCTCAATGTATGCGCCAAGGGACCAGGGTCTATGCACGACTCATTCATTTGATTTCACGATAGGAATCATCTATGCACGATTCCTATCGTTTTCACTAGCATTGCAACAAAATGCAAACCAATTTCAAGGGGTCATCTCAGTAACTGTAGTGCCCATTAGCAGTGCAAGTTTGTTTGACAAGAACATTGGGGTGTGCAATTTCAAACCTAAATATAAAACGTTGTCCTGTTTTAAGAATGAATGGTTTCCCTCCCCAATCAAAGGTGACAGGCATAATACTGGCATGTGGTGTGCTCCACAACATAGCCCTGAGGCATGGTATTGAAATGGAAGCAGAGATCAGAATGGACCCCCAAGAGCCTCCTGACCCACCACCCAATGGAGCACCTGCCCCGACTGATGCAGTGAGATGGAGGCGGCAGCTGATATTGAGATTGGTGATAAGAAACAAAATGCCAGGCAATATACAAAGCATCATTTGTTTATTCATGTTGTGGAAAATGTTCAACAATTGCATTATTTAAATGAATCAAAACCCTGCATATTCTTCCGAGTTCAGACACAATCTGCCCAACCAATGTGTTCAACTCGTTCTGGGTTTGCAGGACTGAGGCGGTCGATACACAAACTGTAGACGTGGACACAGATGTGGATGGACCCTCGACACCTGTGGCCAAACCTTCCCCCTCACTCCTGGCACCTGCGGGTCTGCGACGCTTGGGAACCGGGGCCTCGCGGACTTCATCCCGCCCTGGGTGGAGGGTGCACGGGCTGCAATGCAGCTTCCCTTGGTGGAGGGGGCACCCTCACCCGGCGCACGGGCTGCAACGCAGCTTCCCCCATTTCTATGTGAATAAAATAAATCTGTACCTGTCTTGTATATTAAGTTACTGACATTCTCTTAATTACTTCCTGTGATCCAATGACAGTCATGGGGGTTTTGTGCGCCGACTTCACCGTTTCCGATGTCACTGCTAAATGATGTAAAAGTTGGGATTAAACAACATGACAAATAAAAAATGAATAGAAGTAACTTGACATCAGATCATGTGCCACAGTGTATGTGCTTTCCCCAATGATTGCCTCAATTCGCTGGTCCATTTGGGAGAGCTCCGGAGTGCCAGGACCCCTCCTGTTGCCTTAAAGCTACGGTTATGTATGGCTATTTCTCTTTCACATCAGCCACAGTTCTGTCTTGCTGCCCCACTTCGTTCACTGCAGCGGCGACACTCCCAAGATACCTGTTTGGCTTTGTTTGTCAACCCAATATTTAGTCCACCGAATAATACATGTTGCCTGTCTTCAATCTCCTGGTAGCATCGCCGTGATCTCGTCTTCCAAAAAGTTTGCTCCAAAAAGTTTTGGTCCATGGCTATTCCTGACTAAACCCTCATTTTTGCTAGCATTATGTAAGGGCAAATCGCTGATTGTAAGGCACGTTCAGGTGCCGTTAATTTTACGTTATTGTGAGATTAGAAACTCAGCAAAAAAATAAATGTCCTCTCACTGTCAACTGCGTTTATTTTCAGCTAACTTAACATGTGTAAATATTTGGGTGAACATAAGATTCAACAACTGAGACGTAAAATGACCAAGTTCCACAGACATGTGACTAACAGAAATTGAATAATGTGTCCCTGAACAAAGGGGGGGTAAAATCAAAAGTAACAAGTCAGTATCTGGTGTGGCCACCAGCTGCATTACGTTCTGCAGTGCATCTCCTCCTCATGGACTGCACCATATTTGCCCGTTCTTGTTGTGAGATGTTACCCCACTCTTTACCAAGGCACCTGAAAGTTACCGGACATTTCTGGGGGGAATTGCCCTAGCCAGAGCCCGCACTTGAACCCGATAAAACATCTCTGGAGAGACCTGAATAGAGCTGTGCAGCAATGCTCCCCATCCAACCTGACAGAGCTTGAGAGCATCTGCAGAGAAGAATGGAAAAAACTCCCCAAATACAGGTGTGTCAAGCTTGTAGTGTCATACCCAAGTAGGGTCAAGGCTGTAATCGCTGACAACGGTGCTTCAACAAAGTACTGAGTAAAGGGTCTGAATACTTGTGTAAATGTGACATTTCAGTTTTTATTTGTAATACTTTTGCAAAAATGTTTAAACAGTTTTTGGTTTGTCATTATTGGGTATTGTGTGAGGGGGGAAAAACCATTTAATACATTTTAGAATAAGGCTGTAACGTAACAAAATGTGGAAAATATATTGTACAAACACATAGCTTATTAGCTATAGAATTAGCCACTACACAGTAACTCACATTAATTTAGCTCTGGGATTAAAAAGTATAATGTTATACCTACAGAGGGCTTAAGTTGTTTAAGACACTGCATCTCATTGCTAGCGGTGTCGCGACAGACCCTGGTTCAATTCCAGACTGTATCACAACCGGCAGTGATTGGGAGTCCCGTAGGATGGCACACAATTGGCCCAGTGTTGTAAGGGTTTGGATGTCATTGTAAAGAAGAATTTGTTCTTAACTGACTTGCCTAGTTAAATAAAGGTTAAATAAAAAAAATAATCTGAGCGAGAGTTACTAACAAAATCATTTTGGGCTGCCTGGAGGTCAGGGCCCCAGGGCACGTGCCGGTTGGTAATTTGGCTATGATTACTACATGTTTAGATAGCTGGCTACAGTAATGAGACTAATTGACCTATATGAGGTGGGGTTCATACTGTGAAATTGTGAAAATTATGATCATGCCCTTTTAGTGTAAGAGCTGTTTGAAAAAAACAGCTGTTTTGGTGGAATGGCATTTTGGCCTGCCTGGTGATGTCTCCAGGTGGTAAATTAGTTAATGGAAAACCCAGAGTTACCTCTACAGCAGAGGATAAGTTCATTGGAGTTATCAGCCTCAGAAATTGCAACCCAAATAAATGCTTCACAGAGTTCAAGTAACAGACACATCTCAACATTAACTGTTCATAGGGGACCGTGTGAATCAGGCCTTCATGGTCGAATTGCTTCCAAAGAAACCACTACTAAAGGACACCAATAAGAAGAAGAGATTTGCCTGGGCCAAGAAACACGAGCAATGGACATTAGACCAGTGGAAATCTGTCATTTGGTCTGGAGTCCAAATTGGAGATTTATGGTTCCAACCGCAGTGTCTTTATGAGACACGGTGTGAGTGAACGGATGATCTCCCCATGGAGGAGGAGGTGTTATGGTGTGGGGGTGCATTGCTGGTTACACTGTCAGTGATTTACTTAGAATTCAAGGTACACTTAACAAATATGGCCACAGCATTCTGCAGTGAAACACCATCCCATCTGGTTTGGGCTTAGTGGGACTATCATTTGTTTTTCAACAGGACAATGACCCAACACACCTACAGGCTGTGTAAGGGTGTTACGTTCCCCAGTTTATGTGTTGTAGTTTGTGTATTTGCATGTGTTTTATTTCAGGAAATGGCTTCCTGAAATCCCTCAAGCAGCTGATTGGTCGACTCCAGGGCTAATTGGAGAGCTGACCCCGCCCCCTCGTCAAGACACAGCTGTCTCCAATTATACATTCATTCTGAAGCTGTATAAAAGCCAGTGTTCTGTTCAGGAGAGAGAGATTTTGGAGGTAGGGATTACTGAGAGAGATTTGCTGGGAGGTCATTGCAGAGAGATTTTGCTAGAGGTTGATTTTGAAGGGAGTTCATTGCTGGGAAGTTGGTATGTTTTGTGAGTTTGTTGCTCAGATAGAGCTTATTTGATGTACTTTGTTTCTTAGTTTGTTTGTGAAATTGTTTAATATTCTGTTTCATTTGTTCCCAGGGGAGAAGGGGAAGGCACCTTGGGAGTGTTTAGGCAAGAGGCCCGCGGGCATACATATACCCGTAGTATATTCATTGTCTAGGCACACTAGGTAAGACCTGGGCGGACCACTCCCTGTATTTTGGTTAGGGCACCAGGTGGTGCTAAATTAGGTAAGTAGTGGGTAGGCAGGTAAGATAGGAGAGGGGGGGGCTTTGAGATTTACTTTCTTTGCTTTGGTTCCGTCCAGCCCCTTTTCCCCATATTACCGTGTACAGGAATAAAGTCCTAGTAAAACGGTACCACATTCTGCCTGTTGTCATCCTTACTCGCACCTACAGTCCATACCTCTTTCACTTCACAGAGAGTTTAGTTGTAGCAGGGGGTTGCGTTCCTCCTTCATAGAGGCGTGCGTAACAAAGGGCTATTTGACCAAGAAGGAGAGTGATGGAGTGCTGTATCACATGACCTGGCCTTCACAATCCACCGACCTCAACCAAATTGAGATGGTTTGGGATGAGTCTAACCGCAGAGTGAAGGAAAAGCAGCTAACAAGTGAAGGGTGGCTACTTTGAAGAATCTCAAATCTAAAAATAATTTTGATTTGTGTAACATGTTTTTGTTGGTGACATGATTCCATATGTATTATTTCGTAGTTTGATGTCTTCACTTATATTCTATAACGTAGATAGTAAAACGAAAGAAAAACCCTTGAATGAGTAGGTGTGTCTAAACCTTTGCCTGGTACTATACAGATGAAGTCAGAATTTTACATACACTTAGGTCGGAGTCATTAAAACTAGTTTTTCAACCACTCCTCAAATTTCTTGTTAAAATTAACAAATTATAGTTTTGGCAAGTCGGTTAGGACATCTACATTGTGCATGAAACAATACATTTTTCCATAAATTGTTTACAGACAGATTATTTCACTTATAATTCACTGTATCACAATTCCAGTAGGTCAGAAGTTTACATGCACTAAATTGACTTGGAAAATTCCAGAAAATTATGTCATGGCTTTATAAGCTTCTGATAAGCTAATTGAAGTCAATTGGAGGTGTACCTGTGGGTGTATTTCAAGGCCTCCTTCAAACTCAGTGCCTCCTTGCTTGACATCATGGGAAAATCTAAAGAAATCAAACCTCAGAAAAAAATTGTAGACCTCCACAAGTCTGGTTTATCCTTGGGAGCAATTTCCAAACGCCTGAAGGTACCACGTTCAACTGTACAAACAATAGTACGCAACTATAAACACCATGAGACCACGCAGCCGTCATACCGCTCAGGAAGGAGACGCATTCTGTCTCCTAGAGATGGACGTACTTTGGTGCGAAAAGTGAAAATCAATCCCAGAACAACATCAAAGGACCTTGTGAAGATGCTGGAGGAAACAGGTATAAAGTATCCATATCCACAGTAAAATGAGTCCTATATTGACATAACCTGAAAGGCCCCTCAGCAAGGAAGAAGCCACTGCTCCAAAACCCCCATAAAAATGCCAGACTACGGTTTGCAACTGCACATGGGGACAAAGATCGTACTTTTTGGAGAAATTTCCTCTGGTCTGATGAAACAAAAATAGAACTGTTTGGCCATAATGACCATCGTTATGTTCAGAGGAAAAAGGAGGATGCTTGCAAGCCAAAGAACACCATCCCAACTGTAAAGCACAGGGGTGGCAGCATCATGTTGTGGGGGTGCTTGTTGCAGGAGGGAATGGTGCACTTCACAATATAGATGGCAGCATGAGGAATTTAAAATTATGTGGATATATTGAAGCAACATCTTAAGACATTAGTCAGGAAGTTAAAGCTTGGTCGCAAATGGGTCTTCCAAATGGACAATGACCCCAAGCATACTTCCAAAGTTGTGGCAAAATGGCTTAAAGGACAACAAAGTCAAGGTATTGGAGTGGCCATCACAAAACCCTGACCTCAATCCTATAGAAAAAATTGTGGGCAGAACTTAAAAAGCGTGTGTGAACAAGGAGGCCTACAAACCTGATTCAGTTACACCAGCTCTGTCAGGAGGAATGGGCCAAAATTCACTCAACTTATTGTGGGAAGCTTGTGGAAGGCTACCCGAAACGTTTGACCCAAGTTAAACAATGTGAAGGCAATGCTACCAAATACGAATTGAGTGTGTGTAAACTTCTGACCCTGTGGGAATGTGATGAAAGAAATAAAAGATGAAATAAATCATTCTCTCAACTATTATTCTGACATTTCACATTCTTAAAATAAAGTGTTGATCCTAACTGACCTAAGGCAGGGATTTTTTACTAGGATTAAATGTCAGGAATTGTGAAAAACTGAGTTTAAATGTATTTTGCTGAGGTCTACGTAAACTTTTGACTTCAACTGTATATGAAAAAAACGTTTTTAATGAAACATTGAACTTGGCCTTAATAATAAGGCTGATAACTCGTAGAAACACATTTCGTATCCTCATATGTACTGTAGCTGCAGCCCTGTACCGTCAATGTCCTAACTTCTGCCTGTAGCGTCTGAACGGATTGGACTACAAACTACTGACCCCACCATCTAAAGCTGAGACTCTGACACGTACACTACATATACAAAAGTATGTGGACAGCCCTTCAAATCAGTGGATTCGGGCTATTTCAGCCACGACCGCTGCTAACAAGTGTATAAAATCAAGCACACCGCCATGCAATCTCCATAGACAAACACTAACAGTACAGTGAATGGCCTTACTGAAGAGCTCGGTGACTTTCACCGTGGCAACATCATAGAATGCCAGCATTCCAACAAGTTAGTTTGTCAAATTTCTGCCCTGCTTTAGCTGTCCCGGTCAACTGTAAGAGCTGTTATTGTGAAGTGGAAAAGTATAGCAACAACTGCTCAGCCGCGAAGTGGTAGGCCACACAAGCTCACAGAATGGGACCACCGAGGGCTGAAGGGTGTAGCGTGTAAAACATTTTCTGTCCTCGGTTGCAACAAGAACTGTTTGTCGGGTGCTTCATTAAATTAGTTTACATGGCCAAGCAACCACACAGAAGCCTAAGATCACTATGCGCAATGCTAAGCATCAGCTGGAGTGATGTTAAGCTCGCCGCAATCTGAAGCAGTGGAAACACGTTCTCTGGAGTGATGAATCACGCTTCACCATCTGGCAGTCTGACGGACGAATCTGGGTTTGGTGGATGCCGGGAGAACGCTATCTGTCCGAATGCATGGATCCAACTGTAAAGTTTGGTGGAGGAGGAATAATGGATTGGGGCTGTTTTTCGTGGTTCGGGCTAGGCCCCTTAGATCCAGTGAAGGCAAATCCTAACGCTACAGCATACAATGACATTCTAGATGATTGTGTGCTTCCAACTTTGTGGCAACAGTTTGGGGAAGGCCCTTTCCTGTTTCAGCATGACAATGCCACTGTGCACGAAACGAGGTATCATACAGGAATGGGTTGTCAAGATCAGTGTGGAACTTGACAGGCCTGCACAGAGCCCTGACCTCCCCATCGAATACCTTTGGGATGAATTGGAAGCCGTCTGCAAGCCAAGCCTAATCGCCAACATCAGTGCCCGACCTCACTAATGCTCTTGTGGCAGAATGGAAGCAAGTCCTTGCAGCAATGTTCCAACATCTAGTGGAAAGCCTTCCCAAAAGAGTGGAGGCTGTTATAGCAGCAAAGGGGGGACCAACTCCATATTAAAGTCAATGATTTTGGAATGAGATGGTTGACGAGCAGGTTTCTACATACTTCTGGTCATGTCATGTATTTCTCAGATATTGTACAGACACTTCAAAACATACTTCCTTTTGTTAATTTTTTTGAGTATCTCTTTTGCAATGTCTGAATGTGTTATTCAATGCATTTCTATAGGCTAATAGCCTTAAGGCCAAATTCAATATATTTTTTGATACCTACCGGGGTCCTAAAATTCAAAATGAAATAGCTAAATTATCCATGGAATGACAATCTTAAAACAAGTTCATGTGTCGCTTAGTAGAAATGTCTCTTTCCCTCATCTCTCTCTCCCTCATCTCTCTCTCTCTCTCTCTCTTCATGTCTCTTTCCCTGATCTCTCTTCATCTCTCTCTCTTCATGTCTCTCTCCATCATCTCTCTCCCTTCATGTCTCGCTCTTCATGTCTCTCTCCATCATCTCTCTCTCTTCATGTCTCTCTCCATCATCTCTCTCCCTTCATGTCTCGCTCCCTCATCTCCCTCTCATCTCTATCTCCCTCATTTCTCTCTCTCTCTTCATGTCTCTCTCCATTATCTCTCTCTCCATGTCTCTCTCCCTCATCTCCCTCTCATCTCTCTCTCCCTCATTTCTCTCTCTCTCTCTTCATGTCTCTCTCCATCATCTCTCTCCCTTCATGTCTTTCTCCCTCATCTCCCTCTCATTTCTCTCTCTCTCATCTCTCTTCATGTCTCTCTACGTCATCTCTCTCTCTCCCTTATCTCTCTCTCTCCCTTCATGTCTTTCTCCCTCATCTCCCTCTCATCTCCCTCTCTCCCTTCATGTCTCTCTCCCTCATCTCCCTCTCATCTCTCTCTCTCCCTTCATGTCTCTCTCCCTCATCTCCCTCTCATCTCTCTCTCTCCCTTCATGTCTCTCTCCCTCATCTCCCTCTCATCTCTCTCTCTCCCTTCATGTCTCTCTCCCTCATCTCCCTCTCATCTCTCTCTCTCCCTTCATGTCTCTCTCCCTCATCTCCCTTCATGTCTCTCTCCCTCATCTCCCTCTCATCTCTCTCTCTCCCTTCATGTCTCTCTCTCTCTCTCTCTCCCTTCATGTCTCTCTCCCTCATCTCCCTCTCATCTCCCTCTCTCCCTTCATGTCTCTCTCCCTCATCTCCATCTCATCTCTCTCTCCCTCATCTCTCTCTTCATCTCTCCCTCATCTCTCTCTCCCTCATCTCTCTCTCTCTCTCTTCATGTCTCTTTCCCTCATCTCTCTTCATCTCTCTCTCTCTTCATGTCTCTCTCCATCATCTCTCTCCCTTCATGTCTCTCTCCCTCATCTCTCTCTTCATCTCTCCCTCATCTCTCTCTCCCTCATCTCTCTCTGTCTCTCTCTTCATGTCTCTTTCCCTCATCTCTCTTCATCTCTCTCTCTCTTCAAGTCTCTCTCCATCATCTCTCTCCCTTCATGTCTCGCTCCCTCATCTCCCTCTCATCTCTCTCCCCCTCATCTCTCTCTCTCTCTTCATGTCTCTCTCCATTATCTCTCTCTCCATGTATCTCTCCCTCATCTCCCTCTCATCTCTCTCTCCCTCATTTCTCTCTCTCTCATCTCTCTTCATGTCTCTCTCCATCATCTCTCTCCCTTCATGTCTTTCTCCCTCATCTCCCTCTCATTTCTCTCTCCCTCATCTCTCTTCATGTCTCTCTCCGTCATCTCTCTCTCCATGTCTCTCTCCCTCATCTCTCTCCCTCATCTCTCTCTCTCCCTTATCTCTCTCTCCCTTCATGTCTTTCTCCCTCATCTCCCTCTCATCTCCCTCTCTCCCTTCATGTCTCTCTCCCTCATCTCCCTCTCATCTCTCTATCTCCCTTCATGTCTCTCTCCCTCATCTCCCTCTCATCTCTCTCTCTCCCTTCATGTCTCTCTCCCTCATCTCCCTCTCATCTCTCTCTCTCCCTTCATGTCTCTCTCCCTCATCTCCCTTCATGTCTCTCTCCCTCATCTCCCTCTCATCTCTCTCTCTCCCTTCATGTCTCTCTCTCTCTCTCTCTCTCTCTCTCTCTCCCTTCATGTCTCTCTCCCTCATCTCCCTCTCATCTCCCTCTCTCCCTTCTTGTCTCTCTCCCTCATCTCCATCTCATCTCTCTCTCCCTCATCTCTCTCTTCATCTCTCCCTCATCTCTCTCTCCCTCATCTCTCTCTCTCTCTCTCTTCATGTCTCTTTCCCTCATCTCTCTTCATCTCTCTCTCTCTTCAAGTCTCTCTCCATCATCTCTCTCCCTTCATGTCTCGCTCCCTCATCTCCCTCTCATCTCTCTCCCCCTCATCTCTCTCTCTCTCTTCATGTCTCTCTCCATTATCTCTCTCTCCATGTATCTCTCCCTCATCTCCCTCTCATCTCTCTCTCCCTCATTTCTCTCTCTCTCTCTTCATGTCTCTCTCCATCATCTCTCTCCCTTCATGTCTTTCTCCCTCATCTTCCTCTCATTTCTCTCTCCCTCATCTCTCTTCATGTCTCTCTCCCTCATCTCTCTCCCTCATCTCTCTCTCTCCCTTATCTCTCTCTCTCCCTTCATGTCTTTCTCCCTCATCTCCCTCTCTCCCTTCATGTCTCTCTCCCTCATCTCCCTCTCATCTCTCTATCTCCCTTCATGTCTCTCTCCCTCATCTCCCTCTCATCTCTCTCTCTCCCTTCATGTCTCTCTCCCTCATCTCCCTCTCACCTCTCTCTCTCCCTTCATGTCTCTCTCCCTCATCTCCCTCTCATCTCTCTCTCTCCTTGCATGTCTCTCTCCCTCATCTCCCTTCATGTATCTCTCCCTCAACTCCCTCTCATCTCTCTCTCTCCCTTCATGCCTCTCTCTCTCTCTCTCTCTCTCTCTCTCTCTCCCTTCATGTCTCTCTCCCTCATCTCCCTCTCATCTCCCTCTCTCCCTTCATGTCTCTCTCCTTCATCTCCATCTCATCTCTCTCTCCCTCATCTCCCTCTCTCCCTTCATGTCTCTCTCCCTTCATGTCTCTTTCCCTCATCTCTCTCTTCATCTCTCCCTCATCTCTCTCCCTCATCTCTCTCTCCCTCATCTCTCTCTCTCTCTCTTCATGTCTCTTTTCCTCATCTCTCTTCATCTCTCTCTCTCTTCATGTCTCTCTCCATCATCTCTCTCCCTTCATGTCTCGCTCCCTCATCTCCCTCTCATCTCTCTCCCCCTCATCTCTCTCTCTCTCTTCATGTCTCTCTCCATTATCTTTCTCTCCATGTCTCTCTCCCTCATCTCCCTCTCATCTCTCTCTCCCTCATTTCTCTCTCTCTCTCTTCATGTCTCTCTCCATCATCTCTCTCCCTTCATGTCTTTCTCCCTCATCTCCCTCTCATTTCTCTCTCCCTCATCTCTCTTCATCTCTCCGTCATCTCTCTCTCCATGTCTCTCTCCCTCATCTCTCTCCCTCATCTCTCTCTCCCTTATCTCTCTCTCTCCCTTCATGTCTTTCTCCCTCATCTCCCTCTCATTTCTCTCTCCTTCATCTCTCTCTCTCTCTCTTCATGTCTCTCTCCGTCATCTCTCTCTCCATGTCTCTCTCCCTCATCTCTCTCCCTCATCTCTCTCTCCCTTATCTCTCTCTCTCCCTTCACGTCTCTCTCCCTCATCTCCCTCTCATCTCTCTCTCCCTCATCTCTCTCTCTTCATGTCTCTCTCCCTCATCTCTCTCTCTTCATGTCTCTCTCCCTCATCTCTCTCTCTTCATGTCTCTCTCCCTCATCTCTCTCTCTTCATGTCTCTCTCCCTCATCTCTCTCTCTTCATGTCTCTCTCCGTCATCTCTCTCTCCATGTCTCTCTCCCTCATCTCTCTCTCTCCCTTCATCTCTCTCTCCGTCATCTCTCTCCCTCATCGCTCTCTCTTCATCTCTCTCTCCCTCATCTCTCTCTTCATCTCTCTCTCTCTCTTCATCTCTCTCTCCCTCATCTCTCTCTCTTCATCTCTCTCCCCCTCATCTGTCTCTCTCCATCATCTCTCTCCCTTCATGTCTCCCTCCCTCATCTCCCTCTCATCTCTGTCCCCCTCATCTCTCTCTCTCTCTCTCTCTCTCTCTCTTCATGTCTCTCTCCATTATCTCTCTCTCCGTGTCTCTCTCCCTCATCTCCCTCTCATCTCTCTCTCCCTCATTTCTCTCTCTCTCTTCATGGTTCTCTCCATCATCTCTCTCTCTTCATGTCTCTCTCCCTTATCTCCCTCTCACCTCTCTCTCCCTCATCTCTCTCTCTCCCTTCATGTCTTTCTCCCTCATATCCCTCTCATTTCTCTCTCCCTCATCTCTCTTCATGTCTCTCTCCCTCATCTCCCTCTCATCTCTCTCTCTCTCTCCCTTCATGTCTCTCTCCGTCATCTCTCTCCCTCATCTCTCTCTCTTCATCTCTCTCTCCCTTCATGTCTCTCCCTCATCTCCCTCTCATCTCTCTCTCTCCCTCATCTCTCTCTCTCTCTCTTCATGTCTTTCTCCATCATCTCTCTCTCCATGTCTCTCTCCGTCATCTCTCTCTCTCTTCATGTCTCTCCCTCATATCCCTCTCAGCTCTCTCTCCCTCATCTCTCTCTCTCTCTATGTCTCTCTCCCTCATCTCTCTCTCCTTCATCTCTCTCTCTCTCTTCATGTCTCTCTCCCTCATCTCTCTCTCCCTTATCTCTCTCTCTCCCTTCATGTCTCTCTCCCTCATCTCCCTCTGATCTCTCTCTCCCTCATCTCTCTCTCTCTTCATGTCTCTCTCCGTCATCTCTCTCCATGTCTCTCTCCCTCATCTCCCTCTCATCTCTCTCTCCCTCATCTCTCACTCTCCCTTCATGTCTCTCTCCCTCATCTCTCTCTCTCTCTTCATGTCTCTCCCTCATCTCCCTCTCATCTCTCTCTCTCCCTCATCTCTCTCTCTCTCTCTTCATGTCTTTCTCCATCATCTCTCTCTCCATGTCTCTCTCCCTCATCTCTCTCTCTTCATCTCTCTCTCCCTTCATGTCTCTCTCCCTCATCTCCCTCTCATCTCTCTCTCCCTCATCTCTCTCTCTCTCTTCATATCTCTCTCCGTCATCTCTCTCTCTCCATGTCTCTCTCCCTCATCTCTCTCTCTCTTCATGTATCTCCCTCATATCCCTCTCAGCTCTCTCTCCCTCATCTCTCTCTCTCCATGTCTCTCTCCCTCATCTCTCTCATCTCTCTCTCTCTTCATGTCTCTCTCCGTCATCTCTCTCTCCATGACTCTCTCTCCCTCATCTCTCTCTCTTCATCTCTCTCTTTCTACTTCTCTCTTCATCTCTCTCTCTCTCTTCATCTCTCCCTCTATTTCTCTCTCTCCCTCATCTCTCTCTCTCACTCTCAATTCAATTCAATTTGCTTTACAATGTACATATTGCCTAAGTTATTTTGGATATTTACAATATGAAAATAATGAGATTCAAAATTGTCAACGGGACAACAGTAACAACAATGACCAAGCGTCAAAATAACCATACATTGAACAAGAACAATAAGCATACAGTTGAGGACATGTGCAGGTTGATTGGTCTGTCAGACACTGTCCCTCATCTTATGGCAGGCAGCAATGTAGTGCACTGCCAACACACAGCTCTCTGCGTGCTCTCTCTCTCCCTCATCTATCTCTCTATTTCTCTCCATCTCTCTTTCCCTCATCTCTCTCTCGCGCTCTCTTCATGTCTCTCTCTCCCTCATCTCTCTCTCTCGCTCTCTTCATGTCTCTCTCTCCCTCATCTCTCTCTCTCTCTCTCTTCAAGTCTTAATTATTTTGCATGGGCTGCATCTCAATCCACCTCATCCTTGGCTTTCTGTATCCTCGGTGGAAGGTGGCAGAACTATAGTGGTGTTTGTCAGAACTTGAGACATTCTCTCTTTCTCTATCTTAGTCTCTCTCTCCCTTCATCTCTCTCTCTTCATCTCTCTTTTTCTCTCCATCCCTCCTCATCTATATTTGTTCTCCATATTGAAAAGTTCTTTGCATTTAGAGTGAAGTTGTGAGCTGTTCCTCGCTGCAATTAATGATTAATTACAGGGAATGAAAGCAATTATAGCTGCAGATATACAATTAACACACACATCATGCTTCCTGATGCTAACATAGGCAATGCATCATGCTAGGCTACATTACCATACAAAACATCTCTCTCCTTTAATCTCTTCTTCTTTATCTCTCTTTCACCCCCTTCGATGTGTGTGCCTTTCATATATCTCCCTCTCTCTCTCTCTCTCTCTCTCTCCCCATCTCTCTTTCTCCCCATCTCTCTCTCTCCCCATCTCTCTCCCCATCTCTCAGAGGGAGGTGGTACGGAGCAAGTTTACCAGTTCATTAGATTGTATTTAATATAAAAACACCTCTGTGCTCGGGGAGTGGTGAATCAATAGGGGATGTAAACTAAACCAGAAGTGGGCGATGTGTGAGAGAGAAGGGGGGGGGGATTCCTCTGCTTCTCTCAGCCCCTAGCCAACAGCTCCTCACAGTTCACGGTCACCACTCACTCTGGGGGAAAGAACTAGCATTCCGTTGCTCGCTTTCTCTAACTTCCATGTTCCTCCTAGAGTGGCTGAATATATTTTATAGATGTAGGGTGTATTCACCAGGAACCAAAAAGAAACAAATGGGAAGAAACTGGGAGGGGCTTACCTGAATTTGTCCAATAAGAAACTCTAGTTTTGTTGTAAAATGTTTTAAGTTGCAAAACGTTTTGTTACGATGTGCACTAATGAATACACTCCCAGTTGGTTCTCCATTTCATGCCCAATGGTTGACTTTTGAGATAGAGACATTCTATTCTTTCTGTTATATTCTGTAAGACAATAACTGCCAATATTTAGGAATCTCTGCAGGCCTTTTGAAAAACTTTACACAGAGTTGTGACTGTTTGTCTCTGTCAGAAGGAGAGGTTTGAGGAAAATCACAGCATCTCCTCTGAGCACTGTATAATTTGGGAAGATGACAGAGGGGAGCATCATAAATAAGAAGAATGAAAGGAATAAAAAAGAAAGTGAAGTGTAAGGAGTGATGGATGGCAGGGTCTCTCCTCTATTCTCTCTCTCCTCTGTGGACTGTCAGTGTGGTCCCTGCAGCCCAGCCTCCGAACAGAGACACACTCTCCTTTCTCTCTCCTGTTCTCTTTTCTCTTTCCTCCATCTTTCCTTCTTTCCACCCTGTTTCCTTCTCTCTCCCCTCTTTCCTCCTTTCTTCCGTCTTTCCTCCTTTCCTCGTTTTGATCCCCTGAACAGGCAGTTAACCCACTGTTCCCAGGCCGTCATTGAAAATAAGAATTTGTTCTTAACTGACTTGCCTGGTTAAATAAAGGTAAAATAAAAAAATAAAATTTATTTACCAACAAGGAGCCTGTTTGCCTAAAAGCAACAGAGAAACAACTCTACAGACTTGCATTAACTTTGTTCTCTCTTTGCACTTTTAGTTGTTCATAAACTTTTTAATTACTCTTACCTTTCATTCTGTTAGTGAGAGTAACTTTATTTGAAACGTTTGTTGAGTAGGTCATTGTTGAAATATACAGCCAGGTCCATAATAAATGGCCCCCTTGACAAAGATGAGCTAAAAATACTGCATCAAATAAATAATACAAATACTGAGGTAAATTGTATGCTAAAAATTCTAGGATTTTATACTAATAGAATTACTGTTTAAGAAGTAATTTAAAATGATCTCGAAAAGATAGGGGTCAACAATATTGGCACCCCTGTTTTCAATACTCACTCTATGCTTGCAAGGATAATGTCACTGAGCCTTTTCTCAAATATTTTAGAAGATTGGAGAATACATTAGAAGGGATCTTAGATTCCTCCATACAGTATCTTTCCAGATCCTTGATATTGTAAGGTGTGCGTACTGGCGGCGGAGAAGTCAGACGCAGGAGAGCAAAAACTGTGTTTCCAACGGCGCAGTTCAATAACAAAAACCCACCGGAAAACAGAACAATCAATAAATTGGTACATAACCCGACGCACACCAGACATAACGTGCACAAGCACTTACAATAAACAATACTGGACGGGGACATTGGGGGAACAGAGGGTTAAATACACCAGACATAACGTGCACAAGCACTTACAATAAACAATTCCGGACGGGGACATTGGGGGAACAGAGGGTTAAATACACAACATGTAATTGATGGAATTGAAACCAGGTTTGAGGGAAGACAAGACAAAAATCAATGGAAAATGAAAGGTGGATCGGCGATGGCTGGAAGGCCGGTGACGTCGACCGCCGAATGCCGCCCGAACAAGGAGAGGAACCGACTTCGGCGGAAGTCGTGACAGATGTCCTTCGTCTGCGCTTATGCCCTTTTCAATTAAAACCACAAGTCAGGAGACTGAGAAGGTCATTGTTAAATGTTGATTTTGTGGTAAATTAACCAGCTCTTTGTTGATTTTGATGTGTGCTTAGAGTTACGGTCTTGCTGGAAGAATCATTTGCAACCAATTTTCAGCAGAGGCAACCAGGTTTTTGGCTAAAATGTCCTGGTACTGGGTAATGTTCATGATACTGTTTGACCCCTATCTTTTTGACAACAAGCTCATATCAGAATTAGATGTTCATCCATGTTTCTCAAAAATCAAATTTCAAAGTTATTACAAACGCCAAATTTCGACGTGTTTAAGATTAAGTTTAGGTCAGGGTATCCCAGCTAGTGGCCGGGATAAGAAATCAGTTCCCAAGTTAAGAAATCAGTTCCCAAGTATTCCCATGCACAACAGAGAGAAAGATGTGATCGTATACAAATGTAGGCAAGGTTTGAAATTATTATTGTTTCTTTTTGCCATCTACAAAGTATTTGAAATTATGTTCCGCACCCACGACCATCCGCTCAAGATAAAATCAGCCCACGGCTGAATTCAGTTGATGATCCCTGGTTTAGACATTAACTCCACATTTCTTAACTTAGGGTTAAGTTTAGACATTAACTTTGAAAACGTAAGGTTAGTTATTAACTCCAAATGGTTAAGGTAAGGGTTAACGTTTCAGGATCGGCTTAAAACAAAAATCTCAAAAAACAACTTTCTATCACTGGATTCAAAGTTGCAACCTTTGGAATCAGAGGCAGATGCTTAAGTCCATCCACCATACGCCCTAGCAAAACCCAAACCTGCTTGAAGGTAACAGCGCTCACTGTTGTTCCTAGTGGCCGGTTCCCATGTCATCTCCCAACGTCCTCAGACAGGGATGTCTAATACTGACTTGTATCACAGTCGAACTGGCTGCTTTAAAACAAAAAAATGTATTACTTGTTTCAAACAAAATCTATTTCTCTGAGCAATTGTATTAGTATAAAATAATATCATTCCCAATTTCTTTGAGCAGACAATACAGCTTCATATTTGTATTATTTGTTTAACACTGTATTTACTATCTTTATCAAAGGTGCCAATCATTTGGGACCTCACTGTACAGTATCTGTTTGGTGTCTTTTCAAGCTAGTAAGTCTCCAAGTTGCCGTCTAGCCGTCAAAGTATTCTAAAACAGATTGCCAGCATTTCCAAGCTTAAATACATTTTGAAATATTCATATCCATAAATATGTTTAGCCACTGTGTATTTTTGTTGAGGTGAACATTTTTCTGCACTTTCTGTTTTTTATATTTATGAGGGGGGGCAGGAGGAGTCCCTACAGCCACACTGTGAGTCATCCCTGGGTCCTGCCCTGCTGCAGAGGAGCACAGAGAGGAACCCCAGAAACACACTGGAAACAGAAACACAAATGCTGACCAGGAGTACCAGAAGGGGGCAGAGAGAAAGGGTTTCTGCATATCCCGGAGGTCATCTACGCTACTGTATAGATAGAGGCTGCAGTTTAACTATAAAGGATTTGCTTTTGGGCCAGAATCAAAGACCAGACATGTATGTCAGATACATGTGCTCTAACAGTAAAACAATAACTTTTATAATCTATTAAAAAATGAAATCCAACAAATTACATTACGCCCACACACACTGTGAGTGTTGAGACAAGTTCATGCCAGAACATACATATTGGATAGGTCAAGTACTATATCATAAGAACACATTTTTGTAGGACAGAAGCGAGGGGCCACTTAGAAGAATAAGAGGCGGCCATTTCTCTTCACTACTGTATATGTCATCTCTATTCAAATCCTCTCCTCTCTGTACCCAAGCAGCTTATTGTAAATGGAATACAACCCTCCATCCCCTCTCTCTCCATCTCCCTCCATCCTCCATCTCTCCCTCTCTCTGTCCCCTCTCTCTCCTCCCCCTCTTTTCTTTAAACCAGTTGAACTGATAATAACCACACGCTGCGGCTCGCACAAATGACATTTCATGCGTTCAGCTCCAATAACGTGCAGCACCGTGGTATGTTACATTTCCATAGCAGTACACCTCTCCTCCTTAATAATACATCACAGTCAATGGGCCAATGGATGCCGAGCCCGCCCTCGAAAGCCTTGCCTTCCTGGCTAAAATACTACAACACTATACTGCAATACTATACTACAACACCGGGGCTCGTATACATTTCCTTAGTTCAGTACCTCTCTTCAGCGAGCCCAAACCCCCTGAAGGTGCAGGGCTAAAATATGTTATACCTCGTTCCCTCCTTCAGGGAACAGTAGTTATATTCATAACTCTACGTTCCCTTTCGGTCGGTCAGTCGGTATAACAAACTATGGTGACATACAATCACAAATAAATCAAATCAAATCAAATTTTTATTTGTCACATACACATGGTTAGCAGATGTTATTGTGAGTGTAGCGAAATGCTTGTGCTTCTAGTTCCGACAATGCAGTAATAACCAACAAGTAATCTAACTAACAATTCCAAAACTACTGTCTTGTACACAGTGTGAGGGGATAAAGAATATGTACATAAGGATATATGAATGAGTGATGGTACAGAGCAGCATAGGCAGATACAGTAGATGGTATCGAGTACAGTATATACATATGAGATGAGTATGTAAACAAAGTGGCATAGTTAAAGTGGCCAGTGATACATGTATTACATAAGGATGCAGTAGATGATATAGAGTACAGTATATACATATACAGATGAGATGAATAATGTAGGGTATGTAAACATTATATTAGGTAGCATTGTTTAAAGTGGCTAGTGATATATTTTACATCATTTCCCATCAATTCCCATTATTAAAGTGGCTGGAGTTGAGTCAGTGTGTTGGCAGCAGCCACTCAATGTTAGTGATGGCTGTTTAACAGTCTGATGGCCTTGAGATAGAAGCTGTTTTTCAGTCTTTTGGTCCCAGCTTTGATGCACCTGTACTGACCTCGCCTTCTGGATGATAGCGGGGTGAACAGGCAGTGGCTCGGGTGGTTACAATCACGCCCCCAGCCAGTTTACAGGGTACCAAACTAAGAAGACACACAGGTTCCACCGGCTCCACGAAGGGGTTACAGAAGCCACATTTTTCCCTAATACTTACCCGTTACGCCTGAACTGTCAGAGCCTCATGAGGCCTGAACTGTCAGAGCCCAACATAGGGAAGCGGAACCTGTAGCAACTTGGCTTTGTGCACTGACACACTGCCACTGCAGCCCAAGTCCATAGACCCCACAGTTCCAAGAACAATACTGACAGTACCTTGCAAGCCTGAAATGGCAGAACTCATACAAGACCAAAATTACAGAACACCTGTCGTGACTTGGTATATCACACCCACGCGCTGCATAGCATTGACCACAGTCGATGAACCCCGGCAGCTGGAAGCTCAAACTCTCTGAAAACCCTCTAGAGCCCACCAGGGATAGTCTATCATCCCAGGAAATCCAGACTCTGAACACTGCCAGAGAAACCAGAATGAGCCTCACTCACCTGGGATGACACCCCTATCAACTCCCACCACCGATGCTGCTCTTTGCTGCTGCTCTCAGACAACCCCATTCCAGCGGTTGCTTCACGGAAGACCCTTTCGCCAGCAGCCCCAATCTTTCTCACAAAGTCAGCTCGACGCCCAATGGAAGTTGAACCCAGCCGGAGACAAAGGTCACACGAACTGGTGCGAGCCAAAGCCTCCTGAGCATGTTTCCACCCCAGGCAAACAAGACAGCACTCTTGAGTATCTAGGGCACGGTTGAAGGATCAAACTCAACTGGTTTTCCTATTTGAACTTAGTCTTACCACTGGCCGTCTCACTCAAGCAAGGAAGCACTGGCTAAACAAGCAGAGCAGAAAGTGGTGACCTTTTAGCAAAGAAAAAAACTGACACCAAGACCCAAAACTCACTACATCTAGGGAGTTAGGGTAAGGGATTAGGGATTATATAACAAATTCAACTCCCTTTTGATCTCAGCTTTTTTCTCTTTTAAATGACTCACTTCAGTTATAATACTTCAACCAGAGTGAGATACAGCACAGAGAAGAAGAGATGCATAGAGACAGAGAGGCAGAGAAAGAAAGAGAGAAGAGGGTTGGGGCAGGCCTCTGACAGAGAGAACGTGGTTGGGGCAGGCATCTGACAGAGAGAACGTGGTTGGGGCAGGCCTCTGACAGAGAGAAGGGGGTTGGGGCAGGCCTCTGACAGAGAGAACGGGGTTGGGGCAGGCCTCTGACAGAAAGAAAGGGGTTGGGGCAGGCCTCTGACAGAGAGAACGTGGTTGGGGCAGGCCTCTGACAGAGAGAACGGGGTTGGGGAAGGCCTCTGACAGAGAGAAGGGGGTTGGGGCAGGCCTCTGACAGAGAGAAGGGGGTTGGGGCAGGCCTCTGACAGAGAGAAGGGGGTTGGGGCAGGCCTCTGACAGAGAGAATGTGGTTGTGGCAGGCCTCTGACAGAGAGAAGGGGGTTGGGGAAGGCCTCTGACAGAGAGAATGGGGTTGGGGCAGGCCTCTGACAGAGAGAAGGGGGTTGGGGCAGGCCTCTGACAGAGAGAATGGGGTTGGGGCAGGCCTCTGACAGAGAGAACGTGGTTGGGGCAGGCCTCTGACAGAGAGAACGGGGTTGGGGCAGGCCTCTGACAGAGAGAACGGGGTTGGGGCAGGCCTCTGACAGAGAGAACGTGGTTGGGCAGGCCTCTGACAGAGAGAACGGGGTTGGGGCAGGCCTCTGACAGAGAGAACGTGGTTGGGGCAGGCCTCTGACAGAGAGAACGGGGTTGGGGCAGGCCTCTGACAGAGAGAACGTGGTTGGGGCAGGCCTCTGACAGAGAGAACATATTTCTCTAACAGTGAATATGATATATACATTATTTTTATTCTCTTCTTTTAATTTATTTATTCATTTTATTCTTCTATTGCTAACAAAAATATAATTCAATATTAGACATAGTATGCCTACGTCCACATCAACCATCCCCAATAGAGTGAATCAGAATGGAATCAGTCCCACTGGGACTAGGTTCCTCATGGGGGTTGTGTGTGGAGTCTGTGTGTTGCACCAAGAGACAGGGGTTAACCAGGGGACCCCCATCTCCGCGCCCCACTCTAGAGACGGCCCATCCCAGGAATGGTGTCCCGGTGTGGGGAGGAGCGCAGGGGGACGCTGGGCCTACCCATCCACTCTGGTTCTCCCCCGAGACCAACGTTCTTTCATCTCCTCATGTCCTCAGGGTGGGGAACAACAAAACACAGACGGAGGGAGAAAAGAGAAGGGGAGAGAGAGAGAGAGAAAGAGAGAGAGAGAGAGAGAGAGAGAGAGAGAGAGAGAGAGAGAGAGAGAGAGTGAGAGAGAGAGAGAGAGAGAGAGACAAAAAAAATTGAGACGAGTAGGACAAAAAAGCATGTACTAACCAGAAGCCATTTGTAGTCTGTTTGTGTTAGGGTTCAAAGGTCATGAGTAAGACTATTATATTTCAGACATTTACATTTTGGTAATTTAACAGATGCTCTTATCCAGAGCGACTAACAGTCAGTGCACTCAACTAAGATAGATGAGACCACCTGCTTGAGCGCTGCCAAGTATAAAGCGCCACAGGTGAAAAGATGTGAGGGAAATGTATTGTCTTTCCTCCAAAAATTAACTTTTCAATACTTGTTTAAGAGAACACTTGTCTTGATCTGTCATTTATTTCGAATTGAGTGGAGGCTTATGGGAAATCGAAAAGGTGAATATAATCGACAAACAAACGCCTGTGTTTGAACCCATAGAATAATACCCGTAACATTTCTTTCCCGATCAAGACAGACTAATCCTATCTTATCATTAAGATTCAGCTGAATATATTTTAACGACAGGTGTTGCAGTCACTGTAAAAAATGACTCTTTGGATCAACCTACAATTGGTCACAAGTAAATTAGTTAGGTTTTCTCAATTGAAAAATACTACCAACTATGGAAATAAAAAATATGATTCAATGCCAACAGTTTTATTTAACTATTACCAAAACTCTATTTCAAGTTGCAACCTATTTCTTTCAACACTGAACCTGCTTTCCCCCTTTGGTTAAACCCAGTGAATAACAAATACAAACTAATATTTCATGTAAACCCTTTTTTTTAATCCCATTCCAAGTTCACTTTTTAATTTTGAATTACCTATCCAAATTTCTTCAATTGGGTTACAATCAATTAAATCAATTCCCGGTAAATCAAGACATGTATTTGATTAACTATTATTTGCACAATACTTTCACATTTAGTAGCCACAATATAGTAACCAAGCATTGGGAAACTTCACTACTAAACACTATTTGGGGTGTTTTTTCCAGTCTCCCTACACAATTATGAGTGATGAGAGGGTGTTTCAGACATAATTATGCACTATAGCTTTATTTTTACATTTTCATACCGTAGAGTTCAACCAATGGTTGATTGAGCCTGCTGTCTGATCTGATCTAAAAAATGTATGGAGTTATGTTTTGTTGCAATTATTGTGGCCTTGGTGTTTCAGCAATTGCACAATCATGATAGCAGTGAGTAGAAATGATTTTCCTTGTTCAATAGAGCCATTGGATTTGTCTCAACGATGTTGCTATCTGCCAGGACATTGCAGGATATCTAGGTAGATACATTTTCCCTGGCGTTGTAAAGGCTACATACAGCCTAATGGGAGCCTACTTCCTTGTTCCACCCTCAAAAGCAGGCTTTTAAAAACGGGGGGCAGTAGTAGTTTGCAGGTTCACAGAAGTTATGTTACCATGCACTGTCTATCAGAGATTGCTAAATAATTAGCTACAATTGCTGCTTCTGATAACTCCTCTTTCAAGAAGAGCTGGACGTTAAAAAAAAATGTGTTATGTTCTTTTACATAGGAACATACAGCCCTATTTATTTTAGCCAGAATACACTGAAGAGGAGTTGAGACAGTGATAAAAAATAATGCAATTGCCAGTAGCGGCGGCAGCGAAGACCAGCTGAACCAAGACTCAGGAGGGCAAATGACAGAGTAAGTTGCTTTGCTGTCAGTAGCTAACTAGCAATATTATCTCTCTTTTTACACGAGGCAGTGTTGTTCATACTGATTTGTCCATAATGGGGCTAGCTAGTACCACTACAAGGCAAGCTAGCAAAGTTTAGCTAGATAGCTGTGTATTATACCAAAAATGTACTGTAGTCTAACGTTATAGGAGACTAAGGAAATGATTGTGGACTTCAGGAAACAGCAGAGGGAACACCCCCCTATCCACATCGATGGAACAGTAGTGGAGAGGGTAGCAAGTTTTAAGTTCCTCGGCATACACATCACAGACAAACTGAATTGGTCCACTCACACAGACAGCATTGTGAAGAAGGCGCAGCAGCGCCTCTTCAACCTCAGGAGGCTGAAGAAATTCGGCTTGTCACCAAAAGCACTCACAAACTTCTACAGATGCACAATCGAGAGCATCCTGGCGGGCTGTATCACCGCCTGGTACAGCAACTGCTCCGCCCTCAACCGTAAGGCTCTCCAGAGGGTAGTGAGGTCTGCACAACGCATCACCGGGGGCAAACTACCTGCCCTCCAGGACACCTACACCACCCGATGTCACAGGAAGGCCATAAAGATCATCAAGGACATCAACCACCCGAGCCACTGCCTGTTCACCCCGCTATCATCCAGAAGGCGAGGTCAGTACAGGTGCATCAAAGCTGGGACCGAGAGACTGAAAAACAGCTTCTATCTCAAGGCTATCAGACTGTTAAACAGCCACCACTAACATTGAGTGGCTGCTGCCAACACACTGACACTGACTCAACTCCAGCCACTTTAATAATGGGAATTGATGGGAAATTATGTAAATATATCACTAGCCACTTTAAACAATGCTACCTTATATAATGTTACTTACCCTACATTATTCATCTCATATGCATACGTATATACTGTACTCTATATCATCGACTGTATCCTTATGTAATACATGTATCACTAGCCACTTTAACTATGCCACTTTGTTTACATACTCATCTCATATGTATATACTGTACTCGATACCATCTACTGTATCTGCCTATGCTGCTCTGTACCATCACTCATTCATATATCCTTATGTACATATTCTTTATCCCCTCACACTGTGTACAAGACAGTAGTTTTGGAATTGTTAGTTAGATTACTTGTTGGTTATTACTGCATTGTCGGAACTAGAAGCACAAGCATTTTGCTACACTCGCATTAACATCTGCTAACCATGTGTATGTGACAAAAAAAAATTGATTTGATTTGATTTGATTTGATTTATAGCTAGCTAGCTAACTAGCCTAGCTTGCCTCAGTGCCTCTCATTTGGAGCAAAACTGGAGAAATGTTTTGATGATGATGATGATGGCGGAGGGTAAAGGAATGACTTTGGCTTTATGACTCGTATTAGTCTTGGAATAACTATACGTGTGCTGTAGCTAGCCAGCTAACATGTGTCTGTGAGATGTCTCATGTTCTACACCATGCTGCTACAGTATGAATACAGACCGTGCACTCTTACAAAAAAGGGTTTGAAAATAGTTCTTCAGCTGTCCCCGAGGGGGTAGAGGTAGAATCCTTTTTGGTTCCAGGTAGAACACTCTGTAGAAAGGGTTCTACATGGAACATAATAGGGTTCTACCTGTAACCAAAAAGGATTCTTCAAAGGGTTCTCCTATGGGGACCCTTTAAGGTTTTAGATAGCACCTTAGAGTGTACACAATGATTGCCCATGAATGTGTAATAGCGATTTTGTCTTTCGCTCACAGACAATACCGCTTGGATACAAAGAAGATGACTCTCAAAAGGAGATGTGAAAGGTCACATAGCAAGAATCTCCGCTTGTATCAAAGAGACTCCGAACGTCACTGCACCACCCAAACACACCATATGCAAGTATTCCCTTTGTAGAACTGTAGTATTTAATATAAGCATTAGTAGTATATTTTTCTTCTACTGTATATGTCATACATTGCCATAACTGTTCCTGCATACTGTGGTACAAATTCACCTCGATCACCAGAGCAAATAAACTTTGTCCTGAATTCTAGCCATGTCTACTTATTTGTGATATTGACAGGCTAATCTACTGTTTTATTGAAACATGTTCACTTGCCACCAAATTAAAGTTGAAATTATATACTAACTCGCTGCATCATTTGTTTTAGCAGTAAGACTGAAGCTAGTTTATACAAATACAGTACCAGTCAAAAGTTTGGATACACCTACTCATTCAAGTGTTTTTCTTTATTTTGACGATTTTCTACATTGTAGAATAATAGTGAAGACATCAAAACTATGAAATAACACATTTGGAACCATGTAGTAACCAAAAAACTGAAATATGTTTTATATTTGATATTCTTCAAAGTAAACACCCTTTGCCTTGATGACAGCTTTACACACGGTTGGCATTCTCTCAACCAGCTTCATGAGGTGGAATGCATTTCAATTAACAGTTGTGCCTTAACAGTATGCCGAAAATAGCCATATTTGGTAAAAGACCAAGTCCATATTATATTAAGAACCGATCAAATAAGCAATGAGAAACGACAGTCCATCATTACTTTAAGACATGAAGGTCAGTCATTTCGGAAAATGTCAAGAACTTTGAAAGTTTCTTCAAGTGCAGTTGCAAAAACCATCAAATGCTATGATGAAACTGGCTCTCATGAGGACCGCCACATGAAAGGAAGACCCAGAGTTACCTCTGCTGCAGAGGATAATTTCCTTAGAGTTACCAGCCTCAGATTGCAGCCCAAATAAATGCTTCACAGAGTTCAAATAACAGGCACATCTCAACACCAACTGTTCAGAGGAGACTGCGTGAATCAATTGCTGCAAAGAAACTACAACTAAAGGACACCAATAGGAAGAATAGACATTAATCCGGGGGAAATCTGTCCTTTGGTCTGATGAGTCCAAATGTGAGACATTTGGTCCAACTGCCGTGTCTTTGTGAGACGCAGAGACGCATGTGTGGTTCCCACCGTGAAGCATGGAGGAAGAGGTGTGATGGTGCTTTGCTGGTGAAGCTGTCTATGATTTATTTGGAATTCAATGCGCACTAAACCAGCATGGCTACCACAGAATTCTGCAGCAATACACCATCCCATCTGGTTAGCGCTTAGTGGGACCATCATTTGTTTTTCAACAGGACAATGACTCAAAACACACCTCCAGGCTGGGTAAGGGCTATTTGACCAAGGAGAGTGATGGAGTGCTCCATCAGATGACCTGGCCTCCACAATCACCAGACCTCGACCCAATTCAATTGGTTTGGGATGAGTTGGACAGCAGAGTGAACGAAAAGCAGCTAACAAGTGCTCAGCATATGTGGGAACTCAGCATATGTGTGCCAAGCTGTCATCAAGGCAAAGGGTGGCTACTTTGAAGAATCTCATATATAAAATATATTTTGATTTGTTTAACACTTTTTTGGTTAGTACATGATTCCATATGTGTTATTTCATAGTTTTGATGTCTTCACTATTATTCTACAATGTAGAAAAGAAAAGCCTTTGATTGAGTAGGTGTTCTAAAACTTTTGACCGGTAGTGTATGTTGGGTTTGTTAAGCTGTGACTCAAGCTCCATGTTGACAACCGTCTGGTCCTTCCTGCACTCCACAGACAGGTGGACTAGACTCTCATATACTTTCTTCACCACCCACTGCTTTGACCTCTTGCAGAAGATGTGTATGTACTGCAAGTCTCCTGGAAGGACATGCCCCACCGCTATCCAATGCACATGAGGCATTGAAAGCAACTTTGAAGCTTTCATTCAATTCAAAATGTCACATTGATCTGTCAAATTTGTTATATGATTTCAGACAAATTGAATATAATAGGTTGAACATACCAAAGTGTACATTTCAATCATTCCAATCAGTAAAAGCACTTCAGATGTACAGAAGTGCTATCCCACTTTTTACAGTGCACAATAGAGCAGCAATCAGCAAAACCTGTGCAAAGATCCATGTTAGTAATTGCATAGCTGGTCTACAGTGAGTCCCATATACAGACTGAGGGATACAGTTGTGTAATAGTTTCACTTCACCAATTTAGAGATACCGAAGCATGGCGGCTCCTGTACAGTTCAGTTGAGGATATCTACACACACATGCACACACTGTCACTTCCCCTCTTCTCAGAATTCAACTGTGGTGGAGGGAAAAGAGGAATGGAGGAGCAGAGGAAGGGGGGAAAGGAGGATTCAGCTGAGATACATTTTGCCAGGTGCTTGGTGATGAGAATAGAAGGAGATTTGAAACGTCACACAAAACACTTCCTCACTACTTTGTCAATTCTTTCACAGACACAGAAAACATTGTCCTCTTCTCCGCTCTCCCTTTGTTAATTGCTGCTCCTCCCTGAATCCCTCATTCTTGATTCCCATCACTCTTTTGAGCTTCGTATCCCTCCCTGACCCTCTCATTTCTCTCTCTTCACCCCCCCCCCCTCTCTCTGACTATCACTCCCTCAACCTTCTCTTACCCATCACCCTCTGTTCATCCCTCTCTCTCCACGTCCCAACTTACTTCTCTTTCTCTCCTCTTTCCTTCTCTTACTTCTCTTTCCCTCTCTTCTCTTCATCCCTCTCTCCCTGACAGAGACAGTTGTGCCTGGGTTCCAGATCATTGGTGATTCAGAACAACACATTCTAGTCCATCGTCACGGCAGCGTTGACTAAACTTCAGATAAAATCGATGTTTAATTCAGATGGCTGGAGGCCATTGGCAGAAACAGTGGAAGCCTTTCATCTACAAAGGGGCTGGGAGAAATGGGGAGAGACGGTGGGGGGCGAATCTGCAGGATTAATGGAATCGTCACGAACTGTCCCATTTACAACATGGAATAACCCTCTCAATCTTTCAGTCACGTCCCCATCACCTGAGAGACAAAAATGTGTGTGTGGAGGGTGTTGGTGTGTGTGCGTGCGTGCGTGATTACAGCAGTTTGAGAAGAGGTTGTTAGACTAGCTGCAGTGTCTTTCTCTGTGGTCCTCTCTATCGTCCTACAATTAAGATATCTCAATTAAGCAGAGCAGAGTGTGACAGGTAATGAAGCTGTCACAACTGTGCCTTATACAAACACACCACACACACACACACTGTCCATGAATAAACAGAGATAACAACCAAGCCACCAATTCACAAACACATGTTACTGTATGAGGACTGAATAGTCTGCCTGTTACTGTGTGAGGACTGGATATTCTGCCTGTTACTGTGTGAGGACTGAATTTTCTGCCTGTTACTATATGAGGACTGAATATTCTGCCTGTTACTGTATGAGGACTGGATATTCTGCCTGTTACTCTATGAGGACTGGATATTCTGCCTGTTACTGTATGAGGACTGAATATTCTGCCTGTTACTCTATGAGGACTGGATATTCTGCCTGTTACTGTATGAGGACTGGATATTCTGCCTGTTACTGTATGAGGACTGAATATTCTGCCTGTTACTCTATGAGGACTGGATATTCTGCCTGTTACTGTATGAGGACTGGGTATTCTGCCTGTTACTCTATGAGGACTGAATATTCTGCCTGTTACTCTATGAGGACTGAATATTCTGCCTGTTACTCTATGAGGACTGAATATTCTGCCTGTTACTCTATGAGGACTGACTATTCTGCCTGTTACTCTATGAGGACTGAATATTCTGCCTGTTACTGTATGAGGACGGAATATTCTGCCTGTTACTCTATGAGGACTGGATATTCTGCCTGTTACTGTATGAGGACTAAATATTCTGCCTGTTACTCTATGAGGACTGAATATTCTGCCTGTTACTCTATGAGGACTGAATAGTCTGCCTGTTACTCTATGAGGACTGACTATTCTGCCTGTTACTCTATGAGGACTGAATATTCTGCCTGTTACTGTATGAGGACGGAATATTCTGCCTGTTACTCTATGAGGACTGGATATTCTGCCTGTTACTGTATGAGGACTGAATATTCTGCCTGTTACTCTATGAGGACTGAAATTCAGCCTGTTACTGTATGAGGACAGAATATTCTGCCTGTGTTTCACTGGAGAGGTTGAATGATACGGATGGTTGGTGTGTGTTTTTCCCAAAATGCTTGTTCTGTGCAGGAGGCAGTAAGTGACATGTGGTCTAACTGACGCCCAAGGGTCAAAACCTAAAGGTTAAAGGTCTGACATTTCCCCAAATCGACATGATGGGAGATGCAACGTACACGTGACCATGAGCACACATACGCAAGCGCACACACACACACACACACACACACACACACACACACACACACACACACACACACACACACACACACACAGCTTTGCATGGCTTTGATATCAATAGATGCATTAGTAGTAGCTAACGAGATTCCAGTTTTCCGTGTGTCTCATTGTTAGGTAGGTAGGAATCTGAGGCCCGTGTGAATGCTTCAAGGCAGGTATGATTAACATGACCCGCTACCAGCCCACCATCTTTTCATGTACCACACGTGTCCCTGGCACTTCAAACTAGCGCTCCTCTGCTCTCTACACAAGCAGTGCCTGCGGTTAACAAGACATCTCTGCTTACAAAGCCCAAACTGTTTATGCTTTTTCAGAAAGTGGAATGCTTATTGGGGTTACATAAACAAGTGTTGGAAGAGGGGGCTGATTCATGCAGATTAGTGAATGTGAAACACACACAAACTGGGACAACATTCTGGCACACGTGTCCGCTCCCTGTAAGGGCTTTTATTGTGTGTGTGTGTGTGTGTGTGTGTGTGTGTGTGTGTGTGTGTGTGTGTGTGTGTGTGTGTGTGTGTGTGGCCCTAAGAGCAGGTGACTGAGTGAGTGACAGGTGACCAAACGACAAAGATAGAAATGTCAAGTTGGATGTGATGGAGGGATAGAGGGACGAGGGGGAGGAAGGAGGAGAAGGGAAGGAGGGATACACAGGAAGCCTGGACAGATAAGTACATCACCCTGCAGCCCATGTCACTTCAAATTAGCCCTCCCTAACACACACTGTGCCCTTCCCCCACCTCCCTAACACACACTGTGCCACCGCCCACCTCCTAAAACAACCCCCCCACCTCCCTAACACACACTGTGCCACCGCCCACCTCCTAAAACAACCACCCCCCCCACCTCAATAACACACAGACTTACATTTTTGTATTACCTTTACTTAACTAGGCAAGACAGTTGAGAACACATTCCTATAAACAATAACGGCCTATCAGGGAACAGTGGTTGAAATGCCTTGTTCAGGGGCAGAACGACAGATTTTTAAGAAGTCAAATCAGGGATTCGATCCAGCAACCCTTCGTTTACTGGCCCAATGTTCGAACCACTAGGCTACCTGCGCCCTACACTCTGCCTCACCACCTCCTGAAACACACACTCTGTCCCCCCAACTCCTGAAACCCACAATCTGCCCCCCACCTCCTGAAAAACACACTCTGCCCCCCCACCTCCTGAAACACACACTCTGCCCCTCGACCTTCTGAAACACACACTCTGCCCCACCACCTCCTGAAACACACACTCTGCCCCCCGACCTCCTGAAACACACACTCTGCAACACCACCTCCAGAAACACACACTCTGCCCCCCCACCTCCCTAACACACACTCCGCCCCTCCACCTCCTTAAAACACACTCTGTCCCTCCACCTCCCTCCACCTCCCTAACACACACTCTGCCCCCACCTCCTTAACACACACGCAGCCCCCCAAACCCTCCCTAACACACACTGACCCCACCATCTCCTTAACACACACATAGCCCCCAAACCCTCTCAAACACACACTCTGACCCCCCATCTCCCTAACACACTCTGCCCCACCTCCCTAACACACACTCTGACCCCTCATCTCCCTAACACACTCTGCCCCCGCACCTCCCTAACACACACTCTGCCCCCCCACCTCCCTAACATACCTTTACACACACTCTGACCCCCCACCTCCCTAACACACATTCTGCCCCCCCACCTCTCCAGCACACTCTGTCCGGCCACCCATTTACACACACTCTGGCCCCCACCTCCCTAACACACACGCTGCCCCCACTTCTCCAGCACAATCTGTCTTTACACACACTCTGGCCCCCACCTCCCTAAAACACACTCTGACCTCCCACCTCCCTAACACACACCCTGCACCCCCCCACCTCTCCAGCACACCCTGCCCCACCCCGCATTACACACACTCTGCACCCCACCTCCCTAACACACACTCTGCCCCCCACCTCCCTAACACACACCCTGCACCCCCCCACCTCCCTAACACACACTCTGGCCCCCACCTCCCTAACACACACTCTGACCCCCCACCTCCCTAACACACATTCTGCCCCCCCACCTCTCCAGCACACCCTGCCCCACCCCGCATTACACACACTCTGACCCCCCACCTCCCTAACACACACTCTGCCCCCCACCTCCCTAACACACACCCTGCACCCCCCACCTCTCCAGCACACTCTTCCCCACCCCCCATTACACACACTCTGCACCCCCTTCTTAATACAGCCTCTGCCCCCTACCTCCTGAACACAAACTCTGTCACCCAACCTCCTAAACACACACTCTGCCCACCACCTCCTAAACACACACTCTGTCACCCCACCTCCTAAACACACACTCTGCCCACCACCTCCCTAAAACACACTCTGCCCCCACCTCCTTAACACACACGCAGCAAACCAACCTCCTAAACACACACTCTGCCCCCCGAACTCCTGAAACACACACTCTGCCCCCCCACCTCCTGAAACACACACTCTGCCCCCCGACCTCCTGAAACACACACTCTGCCCCACCACCTCCTGAAACACACACTCTGCCCCCCCACCTCCCTAACACACACTCCGCCCCTCCACCTCCTTAAAACACACTCTGTCCCTCCATCTCCCTAACACACACTCTGCCCCCCCACCTCCCTAACAAACACTCTGCCCCTCCACCTCCCTAAAACACACTCTGCCCCCACCTCCTTAACACACACGCAGTCCCCCAAACCCTCTCAAACACACACTCTGACCCCCTATCTCCCTAACACACTCTGCCCCACCTCCCTAACACACACTCTGACCCCTCATCTCCCTAACACACTCTGCCCCCCCACCTCCCTAACACACACTCTGCCCCCCCACCTCCCTAACACACACTCTGACTCCCCATTTCCCTAACACACACGCAGCCCCCCAAACCCTCTCTAACACAAACTCTGCCCCCCCACCTCCCTAACACAAACTCTGCCCCCCCACCTCCCTAACACACACTCTGACCCACCACCTCCCTAACACACACTCTGACCCACCACCTCCCTAACACACACTCTGACCCCCCACCTCCCTAACACACATTCTGCCCCCCCACCTCTCCAGCACACACTGTCCCGCCACCCATTTACACACACTCTGGCCCCCACCTCCCTAACACACACGCTGCCCCCCCACCTCTCCAGCACACCCTGCCCCACCCCGCATTACACACACTCTGACCCCCCACCTCCCTAACACACACTCTGCCCCCCACCTCCCTAACACACACCCTGCTCCCCCCACCTCTCCAGCACACTCTGCCCCCCACCTCCCTAACACACACCCTGCACCCACAACCTCTCCAGCACACTCTGCCCCACCCCGCATTACACACACTCTGCACCCCCTTCTTAATACAGCCTCTGCCCCCCACCTCCTGAACACACAGTCTGTCGCCCCACCTCCTAAACACACACTCTGCCCACCACCTCCTGAACACGCAGTCTGTCGCCCCACCTCCTAAACACACACTCTGCCCACCACCTAAACACAAACTCTGTCACCCCACCTCCTAAACACACACTCTGCCCACCACCTAAACACAAACTCTGTCACCCCACCTCCTAAACACAAACTCTGCCCACCACCTCCTAAACACACAGTCTGTCACCCCACCTCCTAAACACACACTCTGCCCACCACCTAAACACAAACTCTGTCACCCCACCTCCTAAACACACACTCTGCCCACCACCTAAACACAAACTCTGTCACCCCACCTCCTAAACACAAACTCTGTCACCCCACCTCCTAAACACACACTCTGCCCACCACCTCCTAAACATACACTCTGTCACCCCACCTCCTAAACACACACTCTGCCCACCACCTCCTAAACACACACTCTGTCACCCCACCTCCTAAACACAAGCTCTGCCCCCCAACCTCCTGAAACACACACTCTGCTCCCCGACCTCCTGAAACACACACTCTGCCCCGCCACCTCCAGAAACACACACTCTGCCCCCCCACCTCCCCAACACACACTCTGCCCCCCCACCTCCCTAACACACACTCTGCCCCCCGACCTCCTGAAACACAGACTCTGCCCCGCCACCTCCAGAAACACACACTCTGCCCCCCCCACCTCTCCACCTCCCTAACACACACTCTGACTCCCCATTTCCCTAACACACACGCAGCCCCCCAAACCCTCTCTAACACAAACTCTGCCCCCCCACCTCCCTAACACAAACTCTGCCCCCCCACCTCCCTAACACACACTCTGACACACCACCTCCTTAACACACACTCTGACCCACCACCTCCCTAACACACACTCTGACCCCCCACCTCCCTAACACACATTCTGCCCCCCCACCTCTCCAGCACACCCTGCCCCACCCTGCATTACACACACTCTGACCCCCCACTTCCCTAACACACACTCTGACCCCCACCTCCCTAACACACACTCTGCCCCCCCCACCTCCCTAACACACACTCTGACTCCCCATTTCCCTAACACACACGCAGCCCCCCAAACCCTCTCTAACACAAACTCTGCCCCCCCACCTCCCTAACACAAACTCTGCCCCCCCACCTCCCTAACACACACTCTGACCCACCACCTCCCTAACACACAATCTGACCCCCCACCTCCCTAACACACATTCTGCCCCCCACCTCTCCAGCACACCCTGCCCCACCCCGCATTACACACACCCTGCACCCCCCACCTCTCCAGCACACTCTGCCCCACCCCGCATTACACACACTCTGCCCCCCACCTCCTGAACACACAGTCTGTCACCCCACCTCCCTAACACACACTCTGCCCCCCACCTCCTGAACACACAGTCTGTCACCCCACCTCCCTAACACACACTCTGCCCCCCACCTCCCTAACACACACCCTGCACCCCCCACCTCTCCAGCACACTCTGCCCCACCCCGCATTACACACACTCTGCACCCCCTTCTTAATACAGCCTCTGCCCCCCACCTCCTGAACACACAGTCTGTCGCCCCACCTCCTAAACACACACTCTGCCCACCACCTAAACACAAACTCTGTCACCCCACCTCCTAAACACACACTCTGCCCACCACCTCCTAAACACACACTCTGTCACCCCACCTCCTAAACACAAACTCTGCCCACCACTTCCTGAACACACAGTCTGTCACCCCACCTCCTAAACACACACTCTGCCCACCACCTAAACACAAACTCTGTCACCCCACCTCCTAAACACAAACTCTGCCCACCACCTCCTAAACACACAGTCTGTCACCCCACCTCCTAAACACAAACTCTGTCACCCCACCTCCTAAACACACACTCTGCCCACCACCTAAACACAAACTCTGTCACCCCACCTCCTAAACACACACTCTGCCCACCACCTAAACACAAACTCTGTCACCCCACCTCCTAAACACAAACTCTGTCACCCCACCTCCTAAACACACACTCTGCCCACCACCTCCTAAACACAAACTCTGTCACCCCACCTCCTAAACACACACTCTGTCACCCCACCTCCTAAACACAAACTCTGCCCACCACCTCCTGAACACACACTCTGTCACCCCACCTCCTAAACACACACTCTGCCCACCACCTCCTAAACACACACTCTGTCACCCCACCTCCTAAACACAAACTCTGTCACCCCACCTCCTAAACACACACTCTGCCCACCACCTCCTAAACACACACTCTGTCATCCCACCTCCAGAAACACACTATGTCCCCCCACCTCCTGTAACACACTCTGTCCCCCAACCTCCTGAAACACACACTCTGTCACCCCACCTCCAGAATCACACCATGTCCCCACACCTCCAGGAACACACCATGTCCCCCGACCTCCTGAAACACACTATGTCCCCCCACCTCCAGAAACACACTATGTCCCCCACCTCCTGAAACACACTATGTCCCCCCACCTCCCTAACACACACACTGTCCCCCACCTCCAGAAACACACTATGTCTCCCCACCTCCAGAAACACACTATGTTCCCCCACCTCCAGAAACACACTCTGCCCCACCTCCCTAACACACACTCTGACCCCCCCACCTCCCTAACACACACTCTGCCCCCCCACCTCCCTAACACACACTCTGACTCCCCATCTCCTAAACACACACGCAGCCCCCCAAACGCTCTCTAACACAAACTCTGCCCCCCCACCTCCCTAACACACATTCTGACCCCCCACCTCCCTAACACACACTCTGGCCCCCACCTCCCTAACACACACTCTGAACCCCCACCTCCCTAACACACATTCTGCCCCCCCACCTCTCCAGCACACCCTGCCCCACCCCGCATTACACACACTCTGCACCCCACCTCCCTAACACAAACTCTGACCCCCCAACTCCCTAACACACACTCTTCCCCCCCACCTCCTTAACACACACTCTGACCCCCCACCTCCCTAACACACACTCTGCCCACACCTCCCTAACACACATTCTGCCCCCCCACCTCTCCAGCACACTCTGCCCCGCCCCGCATTACACACACTCTGACCCCCCACCTCCCTAACACACACTCTGCCCACCACCTCCTGAACACACACTCTGCCCACCACCTCCTATACACACACTCTGTCACCCCACCTCCTAAACACACACTCTGCCCACCACCTCCTAAACACACACTCTGCCCACCACCTCCTAAACACACACTCTGCCCACCACCTCCTAAACACACACTCTGCCCCACCACCTCCTAAACACACACTCTGCCCCACCACCTCCTAAACACACTCTCCGTCACCCCACCTCCAGAAACACACCATGTCCCCACACCTCCTGAAACACACTATGTCCCCCCACCTCCAGAAACACACTATGTCCCCCCACCTCCTGAAACACACTATACCCCCCCACCTCCCTAACACACACACTGTCCCCCACCTCCAGAAACACACTATGTCCCCCCACCTCCAGAAACACACACTCTGCCCACCACCTCCTAAGCACACACTCTGTCACCCCACCTCCTAAACACAAACTCTGCCCACCACCTCCTGAACACACAGTCTGTCACCCCACCAAATAAACACACACTCTGCCCACCACCTAAACACAAACTCTGTCACCCCACCTCCTAAACACAAACTCTGCCCACCACCTCCTAAACACACAGTCTGTCACCCCACCTCCTAAACACAAACTCTGTCACCCCACCTCCTAAACACACACTCTGCCCACCACCTAAACACACACTCTGCCCCCCCCACCTCCCTAACACACACTCTGCCCACCACCTCCTAAACACAAACTCTGTCACCCCACCTCCTAAACACACACTCTGCCCACCACCTCCTAAACACACACTCTGTCACCCCACCTCCTAAACACACACTCTGCCCACCACCTAAACACAAACTCTGTCACCCCACCTCCTAAACACACACTCTGCCCACCACCTAAACACAAACTCTGTCACCCCACCTCCTAAACACAAACTCTGTCACCCCACCTCCTAAACACACACTCTGCCCACCACCTCCTAAACACACACTCTGTCACCCCACCTCCTAAACACACACTCTGCCCACCACCTAAACACAAACTCTGTCACCCCACCTCCTAAACACACACTCTGCCCACCACCTCCTAAACACAAACTCTGTCACCCCACCTCCTAAACACACACTCTGCCCACCACCTAAACACAGACTCTGTCACCCCACCTCCTAAACACACACTCTGTCACCCCACCTCCTAAACACACACTCTGCCCACCACCTAAACACAAACTCTGTCACCCCACCTCCTAAACACACACTCTGTCACCCCACCTCCTAAAAACACACTCTGTCACCCCACCTCCTGAAACACACACTTTGTCACCCCACCTCCTAAACACACACTCTGCCCACCACCTCCTAAACACACACTCTGTCACCCCACCTCCTAAACACACACTCTGCCCACCACCTCCTAAACACACACTCTGTCACCCCACCTCCTAAACACACACTCTGCCCACCACCTAAACACAAACTCTGTCACCCCACCTCCTAAACACACACTCTGCCCACCACCTAAACACAAACTCTGTCACCCCACCTCCTAAACACAAGCTCTGCCCCCCAACCTCCTGAAACACACACTCTGCCCGCCGACCTCCTGAAACACACACTCTGCCCCCCCACCTCCCTAACACACACTATGCCCCCCGACCTCCTGAAACACACACTCTGCCCCGCCACCTCCAGAAACACACACTCTGCCCCCCCACCTCCCCAACACACACTCTGCCCCCCCCACCTCCCTAACACACACTCTGACTCCCCATTTCCCTAACACACACGCAGCCCCCCAAACCCTCTCTAACACAAACTATGCCCCCCCACCTCCCTAACACAAACTCTGCCCCCCCACCTCCCTAACACACACTCTGACCCCCCACCTCCTTAACACACACTCTGACCCACCACCTCCCTAACACACACTCTGACCCCCCACCTCCCTAACACACATTCTGCCCCCCCACCTCTCCAGCACACCCTGCCCCACCCCGCATTACACACACTCTGACCCCCCACCTCCCTAACACACACTCTGCTCCCCACCTCCCTAACACACACCCTGCACCCCCCACCTCTCCAGCACACTCTGCCCCACCCCGCATTACACACACTCTGGCACCCCTTCTTAATACAGCTTCTGCCCCCACCTCCTGAACACACAGTCTGTCACCCCACCTCCTAAACACACACTCTGCCCACCACCTAAACACAAACTCTGTCACCCCACCCCCTAAACACACACTCTGCCCACCACCTCCTAAACACACACTCTGTCACCCCACCTCCTAAACACAAACTCTGCCCACCACCTCCTGAACACACACTCTGTCACCCCACCTCCTAAACACAAACTCTGCCCACCACCTCCTAAACACACACTCTGTCATCCCACCTCCAGAAACACACTATGTCCCCCCACCTCCTGTAACACACTATGTCCCCCCACCTCCCTAACACACACACTGTCCCCCACCTCCAGAAACACACTCTGTCCCCCCACCTCCCTAACACACACTCTGACTCCCCATTTCCCTAACACACACGCAGCCCCCCCAAACCCTCTCTAACACAAACTCTGCCCCCCCCCCACCTCCCTAACACAAACTCTGCCCCCCCCACCTCCCTAACACACACTCTGACCCACCACCTCCTTAACACACATTCTGACCCACCACCTCCCTAACACACACTCGGACCCCCACCTCTCCAGCACACTCTGTCCCGCCACCCATTTACACACACTCTGGCCCCCACCTCCCTAACACACACGCTGCCCCCCCACCTCTCCAGCACACCCTGCCCCACCCCGCATTACACACACTCTGACCCCCCACTTCCCTAACACACACTCTGCCCCCCACCTCCCTAACACACACCCTGCACCCCCCACCTCTCCAGCACACTCTGCCCCCCACCTCCCTAACACACACCCTGCACCCCCCACCTCTCCAGCACACTCTGCCCCACCCCGCATTACACACACTCTGCACCCCCTTCTTAATACAGCCTCTGCCCCCCACCTCCTGAACACACAGTCTGTCACCCCACCTCCTAAACACACACTCTGCCCACCACCTAAACACAAACTTTGTCACCCCACCTCCTAAACACACACTCTGCCCACCACCTCCTAAACACACACTCTGTCACCCCACCTCCTAAACACAAACTCTGCCCACCACCTCCTGAACACACACTCTGTCACCCCACCTCCTAAACACACACTCTGCCCACCACCTAAACACAAACTCTGTCACCCCACCTCCTAAACACACACTCTGCCCACCACCTCCTAAACACACACTCTGTCACCCCACCTCCTAAACACAAACTCTGTCACCCCACCTCCTAAACACACACTCTGCCCACCACCTCCTAAACACACACTCTGTCATCCCACCTCCAGAAACACACTATGTCCCCCCACCTCCTGTAACACACTCTGTCCCCCAACCTCCTGAAACACACACTCTGTCACCCCACCTCCAGAAACACACCATGTCCCCACACCTCCAGGAACACACCATGTCCCCCGACCTCCTGAAACACACTATGTCCCCCCACCTCCAGAAACACACTATGTCCCCCACCTCCTGAAACACACTATGTCCCCCCACCTCCCTAACACACACACTGTCCCCCACCTCCAGAAACACACTATGTCTCCCCACCTCCAGAAACACACTATGTTCCCCCACCTCCAGAAACACACTCTGCCCCGCCTCCCTAACACACACTCTGACCCCCCCACCTCCCTAACACACACTCTGCCCCCCCACCTCCCTAACACACACTCTGACTCCCCATCTCCTAAACACACACGCAGCCCCCCAAACGCTCTCTAACACAAACTCTGCCCCCCCACCTCCCTAACACACAATCTGACCCCCCACCTCCCTAACACACACTCTGGCCCCCACCTCCCTAACACACACTCTGAACCCCCACCTCCCTAACACACATTCTGCCCCCCCACCTCTCCAGCACACCCTGCCCCGCCCCGCATTACACACACTCTGCACCCCACCTCCCTAACGCAAACTCTGACCCCCCAACTCCCTAACACACACTCTTCCCCCCCACCTCCTTAACACACACTCTGACCCCCCACCTCCCTAACACACACTCTGCCCACACCTCCCTAACACACATTCTGCCCCCCCACCTCTCCAGCACACTCTGCCCCGCCCCGCATTACACACACTCTGACCCCCCACCTCCCTAACACACACTCTGCCCACCACCTCCTGAACACACACTCTGTCACCCCACCTCCTAAACACACACTCTGCCCACCACCTCCTAAACACACACTCTGCCCACCACCTCCTATACACACACTCTGTCACCCCACCTCCTAAACACACACTCTGCCCACCACCTCCTAAACACACACTCTGCCCACCACCTCCTAAACACACACTCTGCCCACCACCTCCTAAACACACACTCTGCCCCACCACCTCCTAAACACACACTCTGCCCCACCACCTCCTAAACACACTCTCCGTCACTCCACCTCCAGAAACACACCATGTCCCCACACCTCCTGAAACACACTATGTCCCCCCACCTCCAGAAACACACTATGTCCCCCCACCTCCAGAAACACACTATACCCCCCCACCTCCCTAACACACACACTGTCCCCCACCTCCAGAAACACACTATGTCCCCCCACCTCCAGAAACACACTATGTTCCCCCACCTCCAGAAACACACTATGTCCCCCCACCTCCTTAAAAAACACTCTGTCCCCCCACCTCCAGACACACACCATGTCACCCCACCTCCTTAAAACACAATCTGTCCCTCCACCTCCAGAAACACACTATGTCCCCCCACCTCCAGAAACACACCATGCCCCCCCACCTCCTGAAACACACACTCTGCCCCCGACCTCCTGAAAAACACACTCTGCCCCACCACCTCCAGAAACACACACTCTGCCCCCCCACCTCCCTAACACACTCTGCCCCCCCACCTCCCTAACACACACTCTGACCCCCCACCTCCCTAACACACACTCTGCCCCCACCTCCCTAACACACATTCTGCCCCCCCACCTCTACAGCACACTCTGCCCCGCTCCGCATTACACACACTCTGCACCACACCTCCCTAACACACACTCTGACCCCCCACCTCCCTAACACACACTCTGCCCACCACCTCCTGAACACACACTCTGTCACCCCACCTCCTAAACACACACTCTGCCCACCACCTCCTAAACACACACTCTGCCCACCACCTCCTAAATACACACTCTGTCACCCCACCTCCTAAACACACACTCTGCCCACCACCTTCTAAACACACACTCTGCCCACCACCACCTAAACACACACTCTGCCCACCACCTCCTAAACACACACTCTGCCCCACCACCTCCTAAACACACTCTCTGCCCCACCACCTCCTAAACACACACTCTGCCCACCACCTCCTAAAAACACACTCTGCCCACCACCTCCTAAACACACACTCTGCCCACCACCTCCTAAACACACACTCTGCCCCACCACCTCCTAAACACACACTCTGCCCACCACCTCCTAAACACAAACTCTGGCCCCCACCTCCTTAAAACATACACCGCCCCCAACCTCCTGGAACACACACTCCGTCACCCCACCTCCAGAAACACACCATGTCCCCACACCTCCTGAAACACACTATGTCCCCCCACATCCAGAAACACACTATGTCCCCCCACCTCCTGAAACACACTATGTCCCCCCACCTCCCTAACACACACACTGTCCCCCACCTCCAGAAACACACTATGTCCCCCCACCTCCAGAAACACACTATGTCCCCCCACCTCCTTAAAAAACACTCTGTCGC
Source organism: Oncorhynchus clarkii lewisi (assembly GCF_045791955.1). Classification (NCBI taxonomy): domain Eukaryota; kingdom Metazoa; phylum Chordata; class Actinopteri; order Salmoniformes; family Salmonidae; genus Oncorhynchus; species Oncorhynchus clarkii. The sequence goes on from NC_092177.1 coordinate 23,256,941, forward strand.
CCCACCTCCAGACACACACCATGTCCCCCCACCTCCTTAAAACACAATCTGTCCCCCCACCTCCAGAAACACACTATGTCCCCCCACCTCCAGAAACACACCATGCCCCCCACCTCCTGAAACATACACTCTGCCCCCCCACCTCCAGAAACACACCATGTCCCCCCAAATCCTGAAACACACCATGTCCCCCCACCTCCTGAAACACACCATGTCCCCCCACCTCCTGAAACATACACTCTGCCCCCCGACCTCCTGAAAAACAAACTCTGCCCCACCACCTCCAGAAACACACACTCTGCCCCCCCACCTCCCCAACACACTCTGCCCCCCCACCTCCCCAACACACCCTGCCCCCCCCACCTCCCTAACACACACTCTGCCCCTCCACCTCCTTAAAACACACTCTGTCCCCCCACCTCCCTAACACACACTCTGCCCTCCACCTCCTTAAAACACACCCTGCCCCCACACCTCCCTAACACACACTCTGCCCCCCCACCTACCTAACACACACTCTGCCCCTCCACCTCCAGAAACATACACTCTACCCCCACCTCCCTAAAACACACTCTGCCTCTCCACCTCCTTAAAACACACTCTGTCTCCTTAAAACACACTCTATGACACTGCCTATAGCTATGACACCACCTCTAGCTATAACACTGCCTATAGCTATAACACTGTCTATAGCTATAACACTGCCTATAGCTGTGACACTGCCTATATCTATGACACTGCCTATATCTATGACACTGCCTATAGCTATAATACTGACTATAGCTATAACACTGCCTAATGCTATAACACTGCCTATACCTATGACACTTTGCCCCTATAGCTATGACACTTTGCCCCTATAGCTATGACACTTTGCCCCTATAACTATGACACTTTGCCCCTATAGCTATAACTCTGACTATAGCTATGACACTTTGCCCCTATAGCTATGACACTTTGCCCCTATAGCTATGGCACTGCCTATAGCTATGACACTGCCTATAGCTATGACACTGCCTATAGCTATGACACTGCCTTTAGCTATGACACTTTGCCCCTATAGCTATAACACTGCCTATGTCTGTAACACTGCCTATAGCTATGACACTGCCCATAGCTATAACATTGCCTATAGCTATGATGCTGCCTATAGCTTTGACACTGCCTATAGCTATAACACTGCCTATATCTATGACACTTTGCCCCTATAGCTATAACACTGCCTATGGCTATGACACTGCCTATAGCTATAACACTACCTATAGCCTGGGTCTTGGTATGCAGTAGGTCCCTCATGGAAATAATACATTTATTTGAATGTGATTTGAATTGAGTTGATCCTGCCGTGTGGAGTGTTATGTTGTTGGTTAATATTGCATCTGGGCCCACATTGTAGTGTTTTCTTTTTTTGCTGCTGTCTTGTTTTGTTCCGGTATTTCTGCCATGGGACACGGAGTGAGGAATTGTCAGGGGACTACAGGGAATCATCTCTACTGTAGTCATGGGACACGGAGTGAGGAATTGTCAGGGGACTACAGGGAATCATCTCTACTGTAGTCATGGGACACGGAGTGAGGAATTGTCAGGGGACTACAGGGAATCATCTCTACTGTAGTCATGGGACACGGAGTGAGGAATTGTCAGGGGACTACAGGGAATCATCTCTACTGTAGTCATGGGACACGGAGTGAGGAATTGTCAGGGGACTACAGGGAATCATCTCTACTGTAGTCATGGGACACGGAGTGAGGAATTGTCAGGATACTACAGGGAATCATCTCTACTGTAGTCATGGGACACGGAGTGAGGAATTGTCAGGGGACTACAGGGAATCATCTCTACTGTAGTCATGGGACACGGAGTGAGGAATTGTCAGGATACTACAGGGAATCATCTCTACTGTAGTAATGGGACACGGAGTGAGGAATTGTCAGGGGACTACAGGGAATCATCTCTACTGTAGTCATGGGACACGGAGTGAGGAATTGTCAGGGGACTACAGGGAATCATCTCTACTGTAGTCATGGGACACGGAGTGAGGAATTGTCAGGGGACTACAGGGAATCATCTCTACTGTAGTCATGGGACACGGAGTGAGGAATTGTCAGGGGACTACAGGGAATCATCTCTACTGTAGTCATGGGACACGGAGTGAGGAATTGTCAGGGGACTACAGGGACATGGGACACGGAGTGAGGAATTGTCAGGGGACTACAGGGAATCATCTCTACTGTAGTCATGGGACACGGAGTGAGGAATTGTCAGGATACTACAGGGAATCATCTCTACTGTAGTCATGGGACACGGAGTGAGGAATTGTCAGGGGACTACAGGGAATCATCTCTACTGTAGTCATGGGACATGGAGTGAGGAATTGTCAGGATACTACAGGGAATCATCTCTACTGTAGTCATGGGACACGGAGTGAGGAATTGTCAGGGGACTACAGGGAATCATCTCTACTGTAGTCATGGGACACGGAGTGAGGAATTGTCAGGATACTACAGGGAATCATCTCTACTGTAGTCATGGGACACGGAGTGAGGAATTGTCAGGGGACTACAGGGAATCATCTCTACTGTAGTCATGGGACACATAGTGAGGAATTGTCAGGGGACTACAGGGAATCATCTCTACTGTAGCCATGGGACACGGAGTGAGGAATTGTCAGGGGACTACAGGGAATCATCTCTACTGTAGTCATGGGACACATAGTGAGGAATTGTCAGGGGACTACTGGGAATCATCTCTCCTGTAGTCATGGGACACGGAAAGAGGAGTTGTCAGGGGACTACAGGGAATCATCTCTACTGTAGCCATGGGACACGGAGTGAGGAATTGTCAGGGGACTACAGAGAATCATCTCTACTGTAGTCATGGGACACGGAGTGAGGAATTCTTGGTAATGTACTTTAGTCTCTGGGTCCAGTTCTGATGGAGCTCATCTCAGAGATAGCACAATGTTTCTGGGACTGGGCCCAGTTCTGATGGAGCTCAGCTCAGAGATAGCACGAAGTCTCTGGGACTAGGTGCAGTTTTGATGGAGCTCAGCTCAGAGATAACACATTGTCTCTGGGACTGGGCCCAGGTGCAGAACTCACAGAGAGGGAACCACCCTAGCCATCTGTGGGTCTTCACATCCACCTGGCACCTACCTCACCCTCCTACCCCATCCCCATTCACAGAGAGAGAGCGAGAGAGAGAAAGAGAGAGACACAGACACAGAGATAGAGAGAGAGTATACCTTACAAGGACTGGAGGTGAGGAATGTATGTGTATGTTTTCAGAGATGACATTTTTTGGTCAATATTTATGAATGTTTATGTGAATGAGAGTCTTTCTGTTAGAGTGAAGATCTCTCTCTCCCTCTCTCTCTTCTTCCCCTCCCCCTCATCTCTCTCTTCTTCCCTCTCCCCCTCCTCTCTCTCTTCTTCCCCCTCCCCCTCCTCTCTCTCTTCATCCCTCTCCCCCTCCTCTCTCTCGGTTGTGGTCTGGCAGCCGGTGGTTCTGGGTGGTGTGGTCGGTGGGGAGGACAGGGGGAGGGCAGGAGGAGACCCTGCACCCCAACCCAGCCCTGCATAGAGACCATCTGGACGGGGGAAACACATGCAGAGCACCTGTCCAGACCTGGAGCACTGACTCACACACAGGGCTTACACACACACACACACACACACACACACACACACACACACACACACACACACACACACACACACACACACACACACACACACACACACACACACACACACACACACACACACACACACACACACACAGTAAATATACACAGTAAACATACATCGCCTGCACTCTCACTCGTTTCCCTCATATTGGCATTGGCATACGAAACACAACCCTCCTCACATGCATCATATTAACTAACGTCATAACCCTTATTTCACACACCCTCGACCCCATTTACATCAAACCCCCAACCCGTAAAACCAACACCCCCCCAATTAGAGCCTGCACACACACTCATACACTGCTGTATGGGAACCTGTATGTGAACCTTTGGTTAAAATTGTTATTATGTTAATGTGAGGGTGCTTGAGACAATGCCAAGATAAGAGCACAATCTGTGTCTGAAATGGCACACAGGCCTTTGGTCAAAAGTAGAGCACTATTTAGGGAATAGGGTGCAATTTCAGACACAGTCACTGCCTCTCTCTCTCTCTCTCTCTCTCTCCATCCATCCATCCATTCATCCATCCATCCATCTCTTCAGATGTTTCTGTATTTAACTCTCTTAAAGGAGGAGTGAGAGAAAGGGAGGAGAGAAGAGAGAGAAGGGGAGGAGAGAAGAGAGAGAAAGGGAGGGGGAGGAGAGTGAGACAGGGAGGGAGGGGAGAGAGACAGAGAAAGGAAGGAGGAGGAAAGTGAACGGGAGAGGGAGGAGAGAGAGAAATGGGGGGGAAGGAGGTGGGAGGAGAGAGAAAGGGTGGGGAAGAAGGTGGGAGTAGAGAGAAAGGGAGGGGGATAAGGTGGGAGAAGAGTCAGAAAAGGAGGTGGAAGAGAGAGAGAAAGGGAGGGGAGAAGGTGGGAGAAGAGAGAAAGGAAGGTGAGAGGAGGTGGGAGAAGAGAGAAAGGGAGGTGAGAGGAGGTGGGAGGATAGAGATAAAGGGAGGGGAGAAGGTGGGAGAAGAGTCAGAAAGGGAGGGGAGGAGGTGGCAAGAGGTGGAAGGATAGATGCTAGAGAAAGGGAGGGGTGAAGGTAGGAGGAGAGATAGATAGGGAGGTGGTAGGAGGTGGGAAGAGAGAGAGAAAGGGAGGTGATCAGAGGTGGGAGGAGAGAGAGAAAGGAGGGGGAGGAGAGAGAGAAAGGGAGGTGATCAGAGGTGGGAGGAGAGAGAGAAAGGAGGGGGAGGAGAGAGAGAAAGGAGGGGGAGGAGAGAGAGAAAGGGAGGTGATCAGAGGTGGGAGGAGAGAGAAAGGAGGGGGAGGAGAGAGAGAAAGTGAAGGGAAGGAGGTGGGAGGAGAGAGAAAGGGAAGAGAAATAAGTGGGAGGAGAAATAAGTGGGAGGAGAGAGAGAAAGAGAGGGGAAGGAAAGAAAGAAAGAATGAAAGAATGAAAGAAAGAAAAAAAGAAAGAAAGAAAGAAAGGGAGGGGAAGAGGTCAGAGGAGAGAGATACATGGGCGGAGGAAGTGGCAGGAGGTGGGAGAGAAAGGGAGTGGGAGAAGGTAGGAAGTGTGACAGAAAGGGAAGTGGAAGAGAGAGAGAAAGGGAAGGGGAGATGGTGGGAGAAGAGAGAGGGGAGATGAGAGGAGGTAGGAGGAGAGACAGAAAGAGAGGGGGTGGCAGGAGGTGAGAGGATAGAGAAAGGGAGGAGGGGAAAAGGTGGTAGGAGAGACCGAAAGGGAGGGGGAGAAGAGAGGAGAAGAGAGAGAAAAATGAGGAGGGAGGAGGTGGGAAGAGAAAGAATGGGAGGGGAGGAATGAATGAGGAAAGAGAGAAAGGGAGGGGGAAGGTGGGAGGAGAGTCAGAAATGGGGGGATGGAGGTGGCAGGAGATGGGAGGATAGACTGAAAGGGAGGGGGAGGAGAGAGGAGAAGAGAGAGAAAAAGAGAATTGGAGGGGGATATGGGTGGAGAGAGACAAAGGGAGGTGTGGACAAAGGGATGGGAAGGCAGTGGGAGGAGAGAGAGAGAGGGAGGGGCAGGAAAGAAAGAAAGAAAGAAAGAAAGAAAGAAAGAAAGAAAGAAAGAAAGGGGGGAGGGAGGTGGGAGGAGAGAGACAAAGAAGAGGGAGGAGAGAGAGAAAGGGAGGAGGGGAGGTGGGGAGGTGGGAGGAGAGAGACAAAGAAGAGGGAGGAGAGAGAGAAAGGGAGGAGGGGAGGTGGGAGGAGAGAGCTAAATGGGCAGAGGAGGTAGCAGGAGGTGGGAGAGAAAGGGAGTGGGAGAAGGTGGGAGGAGAGACAAAAGGGAGGGAAAGGATGTGGGAGAAAGAAAAAGGGAGGGAGAGAAGGTGGGAGGAGAGACAGAAACGGAGTGGGAAGGAGGGAGGAAGAGAGAGAAAAAGGGAAGGGGAAAAGAAATGGGGGAGAGAGAGAGAAAGGGAGGGAAGGAAGGTAGGAGGAGAGACAGAAAGGGAGGTGGCAGGAGGAGAGAGAGAGAAAGGAGGTGAGGAAGTGTAAGGAGAGAGAAAGGGACGGGAGGAGGGAGAAAGAGAGAGGGAAAGGGAGGATTAGAAGGTGGGAGGAGAGATGGAAAGGGAGGGGAAAGAGAGAGAATGGGAAGGAGGGAGGGAAGAGAAAATAGAGAAAGGGAGGTGAGAGTAGGTGGGTGGATAGAGAGAAAAGGAGGGATGAAGGTGGGAGGAGAGACAGCGAGGGAGGGGTGAGAGAGAGAGAGAAAGGGAGGGAGGGAGGGGGTGAGAGTAGGTGGGATGATAGAGAAAGGGAGCGCTGAAGGTGGATGGAGAGAGAGAAAGGGAGGTGGGAGGAGGTGGGAGGAGATAGAGAAAGGCATGTGGTAGGAGAGGGAGGGAGGGAGGGAGGGAGGGAGGGAGGGAGGGAGGGAGGGAGGGAGGGAGGGAGGGAGGGAGGGAGGGAGGGAGGGAGGGAGGGAGGGAGGGAGGGAGGGAGGGAGGGAGGGAGGGAGGGAGGGAGGGAGGGAGCTGAGAGTAGGTGGGAGGATAGAGAGAAAGGGATAAGTGAAGGTGGGAGGAGAGACAGCAAGGGAGGAGTAGGAGGGAGGAGAGAGAGAGAAAGGGAGGTGGAGGAGGAGAGAGAGAGAGAGAAAGGGAGATGGAGGATGATAGAGAGCGAGAAAGGGAGGTGGAGGAGGAGAGAGAGAGAAAGGGAGGTGGAGGAGGAGAGAGAGAGAAAGGGAGGTGCGGGAGGTGGGAGGATAGAGAGAAGGTGGGAGTAGAGACAGAAAGGGAGGTGTAAGGAGAGAGAAAGGGAGGGTGAGGAGGTGGGAGGAGATAGAAAGGGACAGGGACGAGGGAGAAAGAGAGAGGAAAAGGGAAGAATAGAAGTTGGGAGAAGAGATGGAAAGGGAGGGTGAAGAGAGAGAAAGGGAGGGAGGGAGGGAGGGAGGTGGGAGTAGGTGGGAGGATAGAGAGAAAGGGAGATGGAGGAGAGAAGGAAACAGAAGGGATGAGGTAGGAGGTAGGAGGAGAAATAGAAAGGGAGGGGAGGAGGTGGAAGGAGAGGGAGGGTGAAAACAGATGAATCATAGGGAATCGTTTTCAGATCAGTAATACTAAAAAAAGACAGGAAGAGAGAGATGAACAGACATGGAGACAGATACTGAACGAATGAAGGGAGGGAGGAAAGAGAGAGAGGGAGGGAGATTGACAGATATATAATACCATGCACATTGAATATCCCCTAATAACATTGTGTTGTGTTCTGTGTCTATTCAAGTCAGCTCTGATTTGGTTGAGCAGAGATTTCTCTTTTCTACTGTTGTCATGTGTTCTACCTCTGACTGGAACTGGCATCAGCCTGCATGACACAAACCCCATCTGATAAATAAAAAATGATTGATTCAGAGTCAAAGATGGAAACTGCAACGCAGGGAGTGTGAGTACAAGTGTGTGTGGGGGGTTGATTCATCACACACTAAAGAAATGTGTTGAGATGAAAGAGAGCCAATGGGCAAGTGGAGTAACGGTAGCTAAGAGAGATAAATAGGCTACAAAGGTGCAATGCCTGTGCAAGTACAAACACACTACAGTCCGTCAACACCAACCAACGGCATGACTGACTGTTTAACAGTGTTTGACAGTAACGTACGGATGCTGATTTCTTCTTAACTCTGACCTCGTTGTCTGAACCATACCTTTTGAGTTTCTCTTTGAGAAGAGGATCAATGAAGCAAGTATTTCCGACAGCATGGCAGTTATCCTGACATGACCCTGTTTCATCAGGTGTGTGAGGGCGGAACTTCAGAACAGGTATGGTGAGACGTCCTCTCCAGAAGAACCGTGGTGGGTCTATTCCCATCTACTTCCTGTACAAGGCCCAGGGCCGTATTTATCAACAACTCCTACTCTGAGATGCTTTATAAACACAGGCCCTGGTCTGAGACTACATGACTTTGATCTGGTTGTGTGTATCTAGTAGACAGCTACTGTAGCCTGTTCAAAGGTTTTCTGCTCACGGCAAAAACACAATCACAAGCAGCCATTTACTGATACAGTGTGTACACATATACAAATATACTCTCCCTACAACACACACACACACACACCAAAACAACCAGATCACACAGACGTCATACACTCACACACACACTGTACATACACACTATGTAAACACATGCACACACACTCACACTCTCACAGTCTGTAAAATTGAAGCGTTACAGAATCCACATTGAAATGCAAAGGTAATTTCATCGGCAGTGTTTACCGTGAACACAGTCTCTGCTGAAGCGGGATCATTGCCTTTAAATTTCAATCATGCTGTAAAACTGAATTTCCACGATGCGGATTGAATAGAAGCCTTACTTTCTTTCTCACAAGCCCACACGTACAAACAAGTACGCACGCACACACACGTGTTGCGGGCTCCCTCTCCCCCAATTAGGTGGAGTGTTGTGAAGCGTGGATGTCGTGGGATTCCGCTTTCTTCAACACTGTCAGGTTCCATCACTACTAGTGCTCATTAGTGTCAACCTCAGCTGTGCCACTACTCTTTACCCCGCCCTCTCTCTCTACCTCCCTTTACCAATCTCTATCCCCCTCTCTCAACCTCAATCTCTCTCTCTGTACCTCCCTTTACCAATCTCTATCCCCCTCTCTCAACCTCGATCTCTCTCTCTGTACCTCCCTTTACCAATCTCTATCCCCCTCTCTCAACCTCGATCTCTCTCTCTGTACCTCCCTTTACCAATCTCTATCCCCCTCTCTCAACCTCGATCTCTCTCTCTGTACCTCCCTTTACCAATCTCTATCCCCCTCTCTCAACGTCGATCTCTCTCTCTGTACCTCCTTTTACCAATCTCTATCCCCCTCTCTCAACCTCGATCTCTCTCTCTGTACCTCCCTTTACCAATCTCTATCCCCCTCTCTCAACCTCGATCTCTCTCTCTGTACCTCCCTTTACCAATCTCTATCCCCCTCTCTCAACCTCGATCTCTCTCTCTGTACCTCCCTTTACCAATCTCTATCCCCCTCTCTCAACCTCGATCTCTCTCTCTGTACCTCCCTTTACCAATCTCTATACCCCTCTCTCAACCTCGATCTCTCTCTCTGTACCTCCCTTTACCAATCTCTATCTCCCTCTCTCAACCTCGATCTCTCTCTCTGTACCTCCCTTTACCAATCTCTATCCCCCTCTCTCAACCTCGATCTCCCTCTCTGTACCTCCCTTTACCAATCTCTATCCCCCTCTCTCAACCTTGATCTCTCTCTGTACCTCCCTTTACCAATCTCTATCCCCCTCTCTCAACACCGATCTCTCTCTCTCTGTACCTCCCTTTACCAATCTCTATCCCCCTCTCTCAACCTCGATCTCTCTCTCTGTACCTCCCTTTACCAATCTCTATCCCCCTCTCTCAACATCGATCTCTCTCTCTGTACCTCCCTTTACCAATCTATATCCCCCTCAATCAACCTCGATCTCTCTCTCTGTACCTCCCTTTACCAATCTCTATCCCCCTCTCTCAACCTCGATCTCTCTCTCTCTGTACCTCCCTTTACCAATCTCTATCCCCCTCTCTCAACCTCGATCTCTCTCTCTGTACCTCCCTTTACCAATCTCTATCCCCCTCTCTCAACATCGATCTCTCTCTCTGTACCTCCCTTTACCAATCTATATCCCCCTCTCTCAACCTCGATCTCTCTCTCTGTACCTCCCTTTACCAATCTCTATCCCCCTCTCTCAACCTCGATCTCTCTCTCTCTGTACCTCCCTTTACCAATCTCTATCCCCCTCTCTCAACCTCGATCTCTCTCTCTGTACCTCCCTTTACCAATCTCTATCCCCCTCTCTCAACCTCGATCTCTCTCTCTGTGCCTCGCTCTTTCTATATCTCTTCACCTCCTTCTCTCCATCTCCTTCTATCCCTCTGTATCCCTCTCTATCCATTTTATCTCTCTCTATATATAAATATATACATTTCTTCCTCTCTCTCTATCCCTCTATCTCTCTCTATCCCTCTCTTTCCCTCAATCTATCTCTCTCTCTTTATATCTCTCTCCATCCTTCTCTATCCCTCTCATTTCTCCTCACTCTTGCTGTCTCTCTATCTCAATTCAATTCAATTCAATTCAAGGGGCTTTATTGGCATGGGAAACATGTGTTAACATTGCCAAAGCAAGTGAGGTAGATACTATACAAAAGTGAAATAAACAATACAAATTAACAGTAAACATTAGACATACAGAAGTTTCAAAACAATAAAGACATTACAAATGTCATATTATATATATACACTGCTCAAAAAAATAAAGGGAACACTTAAACAACACAATGTAACTCCAAGTCAATCACACTTCTGTGAAATCAAACCGTCCACTTAGGAAGCAATACTGATTGACAATAAATGTCACATGCTTTTGTGCAAATGGAAAAGACAACAGGTGGAAATTATACGCATTTAGCAAGACACCCTCAATAAAGGAGTGATTCTGCAGGTGGTGACCACAGACCACTTCTCAGTTCCTATGCTTCCTGGCTGATGTTTTGGTCACTTTTGAATGCTGGCGGTGCTTTCACTCTAGTGGTCGCATGAGATGGAGTCTACAACCCACACAAGTGGCTCAGGTAGTGCAGCTCATCCAGGATGGCACATCAATGCGAGATGTGGCAAGAAGGTTTGCTGTGTCTGTCAGCGTAGTGTCCAGAGCATAGAGGCGCTACCAGGAGACAGGCCAATACATCAGGAGATGTGGAGGAGGCCGTAGGAGGGCAACAACCAAGCAGCAGGACCGCTACCTCCGCCTTTGTGCAAGGAGGAGCACCTCATCAGGAGCATGCCCAGGCGTTGTAGGGAGGTCATACAGGCACGTGGACGCCACACACACTACTGAGCCTCATTTTGACTTGTTTTAAGGACATTACATCAAAGTTGGATCAGCCTGTAGTGTGGTTTTCCACTTTAATTTTGAGTGTGACTCCAAATCCAGGCCTCAACGGGTTGATAAATTTGATTTCCATTGATAATTTCTGTGTGATTTTGTTGTCAGCACATTCAACTTTGTAAAGAAAAAAGTATTTAATAAGAATATTTCATTCATTCAGATCTAGGATGTGTTATTTTAGTGTTCCCTTTATTTTTTTGAGCAGTGTATGTACAGTGTTGTAACAATGTGCAAATAGTTAAAGTACACAAGGGAAAATAAATAAGCATACATATGGGTTGTATTTACAATGGTGTTTGTTCTTCACTAGTTGCCCTTTTCTTGTGGCAACAGGTCACAAATCTTGCTGCTGTGATGGCACACTGTGGAATTTCACCCAGTAGATATGGGAGTTTATCAAAATTGGATTTGTTTTCGAATTCTTTGTGGATCTGTGTAATCTGAGGGAAATATGTATCTCTAATATGGTCATACGTTGGACAGGAGGTTAGGAAGTGCAGCTCAGTTTCCACCTCATTTTGTGGGCAGTGTGCACATAGCCTGTCTTCTCTTGAGAGCCAGGTCTGTCTACGGCGACCTATCTCAATAGCAAGGCTATGCTCACTAAGTCTGCACATAGTCAAAGCTTTCCTTAAGTTTGGGTCAGTCACAGTGGACAGGTATTCTGCCACTGTGTACTCTCTGTTTAGGGCCAAATAGTATTCTAGTTTGCTCTGTTTTTTTGTTAATTCTTTCCAATGTGTCAAGTAATTATCTTTTTGTTTTCTCATGATTTGGTTGGGTCTAATTGTGCTGCTGTCCTGGGGCTCTGTGGGGTGTGTTTGTGTTAGTGAACAGAGCCCCAGGACCAGCTTGCTTAGGGGACTCTTCTCCAGGTTCATCTCTCTGTAGATGATGGCTTTGTTATGGAAGGTTTGGGAATCACTTCCTTTTAGGTGGTTGTAGATTTTAACAGCTCTTTTCTAGATTTTGATAATTAGTGGGTATCGGCCTAATTATGCTCTGCATGCATTATTTGGTGTTCTACGTTGTACACGGAGGATATTTTTGCAGAGTTCTGCATGCAGAGTCTCAATTTGGTGTTTGTCCCATTTTGTGAAGTCTTGGTTGGTGTGCGGACCCCAGACCTCACAACCGTAAAGGGCTATGTTCCTTTTGATGGCATAGAATGCCCTTCTTGCCTTGTCTCTCAGATCGTTCACAGCTTTGTGGAGGTTACCTGTGGCGCTGATGTTTAGGCCAAGGTATGTATAGTTTTTTGTGTGCTCCAGGGCAACAGTGTCTAGTGGAATTTGTATTTGTGGTCCTGGCAACTGGACCTTTTTTGGAATACCATTATTTTGGTCTTACTGAGATTTACTGTCAGGGCCCAGGTCTGACAGAATCTGTGCAGAAGATCTAGGTGCTGCTGTAGGCCCTCCTTGGTTGGTGACAAAAGCACCAGATCATCAGCAAACAGTAGACATTTGACTTCGGATTCTAGTAGGGTGAGGCCGGGTGCTGCAGACTTTTCTAGTGCCCACGCCAATTCGTTGATGTATATGTTGAAGAGGGTGGGGCTTAAGCTGCATCCCTGTCTCACCCCACGACCCTGTGTGAAGAAATGTGTGTGTTTCTTGCCAATTTTAACCGCACACTTGTTGTTTGTGTACATGGATTTTATAATGTCGTATGTTTTACCCCCAACACCACTTTCCATCAATTTGTATAGCAGACCCTCCTGCCAAATTGAGTCGAAGGCTTTTTTGAAATCAACAAAGCATGAGAAGACTTTGCCTTTGTTTTGGTTTGTTTGGTTGTCAATTAGGGTGTGCAGGGTGAATACATGGTCTGTTGTATGGAAATTTGGTAAAAAGCCAGTTTGACATTTGCTTAGTACATTGTTTTCATTGAGGAAATGTACGAGTCTGCTGTTAATGATAATGCAGAGGATTTTCCCAAGGTTACTGTTGACGCAAATTCCACGGTAGTTATTGGGGTCAAATTTGTCTCCACTTTTGTGGATTGGGGTGATCAGTCCTTGGTTCCAAATATTGGGGAAGATGCCAGATCTAAGGATGATGTTAAAGAGTTTTAGTATAGCCAATTGGAATTTCTTGTCTGTATATTTGATCATTTCATTAAGGATACCATCAACACCACAGGTCTTTTTGGGTTGGAGGGTTTTTATTTTGTCCTGTAACTTGTTCAAGGTAATTGGAGAATCCAGTGGGTTCTGGTAGTCTTTAATAGTTGATTCTAAGATTTGTACTTGATCATGTATATGTTTTTGCTCTTTATTCTTTGTTATAGAGCCAAAAAGATTGGAGAAGTGGTTTACCCATACATCTCCATTTTGGATAGATACTTCTTCGTGTTGTTGTTTGTTTAGTGTTTTCCAATTTTCCCAGAAGGGGTTAGAGTCTATGGATTCTTCATTTACATTGAGCTGATTTCTGACGTGCTGTTCCTTCTTTTTCCGTAGTGTATTTCTGTATTGTTTTAGTGATTCACCATAGTGAAGGCGTAGACTCAGGTTTTCCGGGTCTCTATGTTTTTGGTTGGACAGGTTTCTCAATTTCTTTCTTAGATTTTTGCATTCTTCATCAAACCATTTGTCATTGTTTTTATCTCTCTCTATTGCTCTTCTATCTATCTCTCTCCCTATCCCTATCTCTATACCACTCTTTATTTCTCTCTTTAGCCATCTTTTTATTTTTCTCTATATCATTCTTATTCCTCCTCTCTCTACCCTGGTATCCTTCTTTTTATCCCTCTCTTTATCTCTATCTATCCCTCTTTAAATCTCTCTCTCTCTCTTTTAATCTCTCGGATGTAGTGTTGAACTGAGGTCCTCTCAACTCTGGATGTAGTGTTGAACTGAGGACCTCTCAACTCTGGATGTAGTGTTGAACTGAGGACCTCTCATCTCTGGATGTAGTGTTGAACAGAGGAGTGTTGAACTGAGGACCTGTCAACTCTGGATGTAGTGTTGAACTGAGGATCTCTCAACTCTGGATGTAGTGTTGAACTGAGGAGTGTTGAACTGAGGACCTCCCAACTCTGGATGTAGTGTTGAACTGAGGACCTCTCATCTCTGGATGTAGTGTTGAACTGAGGAGTGTTGAACTGAGGACCTTTCAACTCTGGATGCAGTGTTGAACTGAGGAGCTGTCGTCTCCAGATGCAGTGTTGAACTGAGGAGCTGCCATCTCTGGATGCAGTGTTGAACTGAGGAGCTGTCGTCTCCGGATGCAGTGTTGAATTGAGGAGCTGTCGTCTCCGGATGCAGTGTTGAATTGAGGAGCTGTGGTCTCCGGATGTAGTGTTAAACTGAGGAGCTGTGGTCTCCGGATGCAGTGTTGAACTGAGGAGCTGTCGTCTCCGGATGCAGTGTTGAACTGAGGAGCTGTCGTCTCCAGATGCAGTGTTGAACTGAGGAGCTGTCGTCTTCGGATTCAGTGTTGAACTGAGGAGCTGTCGTCTCCAGATGCAGTGTTGAACTGAGGACCTCTCATCTCTGGATGTAGTGTTGAACTGAGGAGTGTTGAACTGAGGACCTCTCAAATCTGGATGTAGTGTTGAACTGAGGACCTGTCAACTCTGGGTGTAGTGTTGAACTGAGGACCTCTCATCTCTGGATGTAGTGTTGAACTGAGGAGTGTTGAACTGAGGACCTCTCAACTCTGGATGTAGTGTTGAACTGAGGACCTGTCATCTCTGGATGTAGTGTTGAACTGAGGAGTGTTGAAAAGAGGACCTCTCATCTCTGGATGTAGTGTTGAACTGAGGATCTCTCATCTCCGATTGCAGTGTTGAACTGAGGACCTCTCAACTCTGGATAAAGTGTTGAACTGAGGAGCTGTCATCACAGGATGCAGTGTGGTACTAAAGAGCTATGGTCTTTGGATGCAGTGTTGAACTGAGGAGCTGTCGTCTCCGGATGCAGTGTGGAACTAAGAAGCTATCGTCTCCGGATGCAGTGTTGAACTGAGGAGCTGTCGTCTCCGGATGCAGTGTTAAACAGAGGACCTGTCATCTCCGGATGCAGTGTTGAACTGAGGACCTCTCATCTCTGGATGTAGTATTGAACTGAGGAGTGTTGAACTGAGGACCTCTCATCTCCGGATGCAGTGTTGAACTGAGGACCTCTCATCTCTGGATGTAGTGTTGAACTGAGGACTTTCTCATCTCTGGATGTAGTGTTGAACTAAGGAGTGTTGAACTGAGGACCTCTCATCTCCGGATGCAGTGTTGAACTGAGGACCTCTCAACTCTGGATAAAGTGTTGAACTGAGAAGCTGTCGTCTCCGGATGCAGTGTTGAATTGAGGAGCTGTCGTCTCCGGATGCAGTGTTAAACTGAGGAGCTGTCGTCTCCGGATGCAGTGTTGAACTGAGGAGCTGTCGTCTCCGGATGCAGTGTTGAATTGAGCAGCTGTCGTCTCCGGATGCAGTGTTGAACTGAGGAGCTGTCAACTCCAGATGCAGTGTTGAACTAAGGAGCTGTCGTTGTCCGGATAAAGTGTTGAACTGAGGAGCTGTGGTCTCCGGATGTAGTGTTAAACTGAGGAGCTGTCGTCTTCGGATGCAGTGTTGAACTGAGGAGCTGTCGTCTCCAGATGCAGTGTTGAACTGAGGAGCTGTCGTCTCCAGATGCAGTGTTGAACTGAGGAGCTGTCGTCTCCGGATGCAGTGTTGAACTGAGGAGCAGTTGTCTCCGGATGCAGTGTTGAACTGAGGAGCTGTCGTCTCCGGATGCAGTGTTGAACTGAGGAGCTGTCAACTCCAGATGCAGTGTTGAACTGAGGAGCTGTCGTCTCCAGATGCAGTGTTGAACTGAGGAGCTGTCGTCTCCGGATGCAGTGTTGAACTGAGGAGCTGTCGTCTCCGGATGCAGTGTTGAACTGAGGAGCTGTCGTCTCCGGATGCAGTGTTGAACTGAGGAGCTGTCGTCTCCGGATGCAGTGTTGAACTGAGGAGCTGTCGTCTCCGGATGCAGTGTTGAACTGAGGAGCTGTCGTCTCTGGATGCAGTGTTGAACAGAGGAGCTGTCAACTCCAGATGCAGTGTTGGGAAGCAGCAAAAACAGAGAATGTTCTTCTTTCACCATGGTGATGATGTTCCTCTCCCCAATTCCCTTATTCCGTTGACTGAGAATGTATGGAGCTCTCTCTCTCATTCTCTCTCTACATTCCCTCTCTCTCGTTCTCTCTTCCATTATCTCTCATTTTCTCTCTCTCGTTCTCTCTTCCATTATCCCTCTCTTTCCTTCTCTCTCTCTTTCCTTCTCTCTCTCTTTCATTCTTTCTCTCTTTCATTTCATTTCCTCTCTCATTCCCTCTCTCCCCTCACTTTAGTATCAAAGACATGACAATTAGCCTCAACAGAGGATTTAACTCATTCTATTATACTTCTCATTAATTAATAGATTGTATAATAATGACAGAGAAAAATTGCAATGCACCTTGTGACCGCGTGTGTATGTGATGTGTGTATATGTGTGTGTGTGCTAGTGCTACACAGTAGACTGAAATGTCTGTACTTTTTCTCATACTGCCACATGAAAAACAGTATGGTACTAGTATTGTGTTACATTAATTTATTCTATAAAATCTGTGTCATGCTTGGAAATCAACTAAATGTATAGAACTTATTAGAAAACCTATTATTTTCACCAATTTCATCATGAGACGTGAACAGAATGCATCAGTGATTCATATTTGCTGCAACTTTCTGAAGAGGCAACGCCCCTGTCTGTGTGTGTGGTGCACATTGTTCTGGTCTCCCACTTTGTGTAGCCGTTAGCGATGCTAATGATAACCGTCTTCGGGTAGATGAAAATGCTTCCCCAAAAACCTTCTCAATAAAATCAGAACCATGATTGTTTGCATCAATCTAGTGGCCATTTCTTTAGCATACTCCTTCACATGTGCGCTACAAAAACACAGCTAACCAAACAACAGTGCTAAGTGCCTGCACACTGGAATTAAAGTGTAGCAACACAAACAAATCAACATTTTCAGAACTCAAAAGTGGTCACCTGATGTGGTTTAAGCATTATTGTGGAACAGACAATTTTGGTTGTTTTTCTATGAAGAATTTTGAGAGCAAAGACCTGGAAAAAATATTCAGTCTCGATTTTGGTATTGACTATCGTGATACTAAACCTAGTATCTGTATCAAAATCTCTCCCCCTTCCTTTCCTCTTCTCTCCCCTTCATTTCCACTTATCCCTCTCCCTCTCTCCCCCTTCCTTTCCTATTCTCTCCCCTTCCTTTCCACTTATCCCTCTCCCTCTCTCCCCCTTCCTTTCCTCTTCTCTCCCCTTCATTTCCACTTATCCCTCTCCCTCTCTCCCCCTTCCTTTCCTCTTCTCTCCCCTTCATTTCCACTTGTCCCCTCTCCCCCTCTCCCCCTTCCTTTCCTCTTCTCTCCCCTTCATTTCCACTTATCCCCTCTACCCCTTCCTTTCCTCTTCCCTCCCCTTCATTTCCACTTTTCCCCTCTACCCCTTCCTTTCCCTCTCAATTTATTTGTCTCTTCTTCCCTCCCCTTCCTTTCCTCTTCTCCCCTCTCCCTCTCCCTCATTCTCCCCTTCCTTTCCTCCCATCCCCATCCCCTCTCCCTCTTTCTCCCCTTCCTTACCTCTTCTCCCCTCTCCCTCTCCCTCTTTTTCCCCTTCCTTTCCTCTTCTCCCTACCCTCCCCTCTTTTCTCTTTGCAGCATGCCTCTTTTCATATCATTTGTAGACAACTAATGAGAACACTTCTGTCATGCGACTCAATCATAGGCACAGCTGCCGTCCCACGGTACAGAAGAGAGGGGGGGGGCATATATAAGATGGGAAGACTTAAAAGGCGACACAGCAGGAACAGACCTGGGCTGGATCCACTAAAGTGAACATGCCAACCACCTTCGGCTCACAGAGGAGACTTGAATTCCATTGGTTTGGTAGTAATAAATAGGATTTAAAGACATGCTTCAGAACTTTGGCGACAACTAAGAATTGTTTTAACCTCCAACTTAGGGCTGAATCAAATAAAAATCTAATCAAAGTTTATTTGTCACGTGCACCAAATGCAACAGGTGTAGTAGACCTTACAGTGAAATGCTTACTTACAGGCTCTAACCAATAGTGTGAAAAAAGGTGTGTGTGTGTGTAGGTAAAGAAATAAAACAACATTAAAAATAAATTTGAAATTAAGAGTTGCAAGGCTATATACAGACACCGGTTAGTCAGGCTGATTGAGGTAGTATGTACATGTACTATATGGTTAAAGTGACTATGCATATATGATGAACAGAGAGTAGCAGTAGCGTGAAAGAGGGGTTGGTGGGTGGTGGGTGGTGGGACACAATGCAGATAGCCCGGTTAGCCAATGTTCAGGAGTCTTATGGCTCGGGAGTAAAAACTGTTGAGAAGCCTTTTTGTCCTAGACTTGGCACTCCGGTACCGCTTGCCATGCGGTAGTAGAGACAACAGTCTATGACTGGGGTGGCTGGGGTCTTTGACAATTTTTAGGGCCTTCCTCTGACACCGCCTGGTGTAGAGGTCCTGGATGGCAGGCAGCTTTGCCCCAGTGATGTACTGGGCGGTACGCGGCCTTGTGGTCGGAGGTCGAGCAATTGCCGTATCAGGCAGTGATGCAACCGGTCAGGATGCTCTCAATGTTGCAGCTGTAGAACCTTATGAGGATCTCAGGACCCATGCCAATTATTTTTAGTTACCTGAGGGGGAATAGGCTTTGTCGTGCCCTCTTCAAGACTGTCTCTTCTCTCTACTACCGCATGGCAAGCGGTACCGGAGTGCCAAGTCTAGGACAAAAAGGCTTCTCAACAGTTTTACCCCCAAGCCATAAGACTCCTGAACAGGTAACCAAATGGTTACCCAGACTATTTGCATTGTGTGCCCCCCCCAACCCCTCTTTTACGCTGCTGCTACTCTCTGTTTATCTTATATGCATAGTCACTTTAACTATACATTCATGTACATTCTACCTTAATTGGGCCGACCAACCAGTGCTTCTGCACATTGGCTAACCGGGCTATTTGAATTGTGTCCCACCACCCACCACCCACCAACCCCTCTTTCACGCTACTGCTACTCTCTGTTCATCATATATGCATAGTCACTTTAACCATACCCACATGTACATACTACCTAAATAAGCCTGACTAACAGGTGTCTGTATATAGCCTTGCTACTCTTATTTTCAAATGTATTTTTACTGTTGTTTAATTTCTTTACTTTCTTTAGACACACACACACACACACACACACACACACACACACACACACACACACACACACACACACACACACACACACACACACACACACACACACACACACACACACACACACACACACACACACACACACACACACACACACACACACACACATACCTTTTTCTTCGCACTATTGGTTAGAGCCTGTAAGTAAGCATTTGGTGCACTTGACAAATAAACTTTGATTTGAAGTCTAAATAGGTTAAAGAGATCTATGGGAAATGGGAATCCTCCAGCTACCCCACCATCCTTTGCTGTGCACTCCTGTTGACTTATCTCCCAGAAACAAAGATGGATGTGTCAGAAGGTTTCTTAAAACCTGTTCTTTTTCCCAGCTGCTACTTCTCAGAAGGACATTATTTTCTGGGCTGAGGGAGATTGACAGACAACAAAAGATAAATAATATCCTCATTTAGCTTCAACATATCGGACATGATTTCTTGTTTTAAAGCCGGCGCTTTTCCATCATTAAGCTGCTTCCTGTGAAAGCATAAAGCTCCATCTTCACTGACCCAGGCAGTGAATGTTGCCACTTCAATCCATAATTACTCCCCACGCTTGTCCCCTCGTTTCAAACAATCGCACAATTAAATGCATCTACATAACGCCTGTTCACCAAAGCCCACAATGTCGCTTTCTCAAACACCTCTAAAGCCCTGTTAACATTGGCAGTTTCAAAATTGCATATCCGATTCATATCTGTTACGAACAGACAAAAATCATATGGAATCAGATCTTTCTAGCCACATTTCAAACCACCTTCGTAGGTGGTTTGACGTCAGCTACAAATCTGATTCCTGGCCATGCGACTTGTGTCTGAACGGTCAAATCTGATTTATTTGCCTTGAAATGGTTTTTAGACTGTTATTTGGCATATCTTGTTGCTTGCTAGCTACTCTGATGACATGACCAGAACATGTGGTAGCTAACTAGCTTGTTAATTGTTTACAAACAAATGAGTGAAAGCTAAACCGTTACCTAGCTAGCTAGTTCAGGGTTTCCCGAACTTGGTCCTGGTCCCCCCTGGGTGCACGTCTAGTTTTTTGCCCCTAGCACTACACAGATGATTCAAATAATCAAAGCTTGATGATGAGTTGGTTATTTGAATCAGCTGTGTAGTTCTAGGGCAAAAAAATAGATGTGTACCCAGGGGGGGCCCAGGACCGAGTTTGGAAAACCCTGAGCTAGTTGACTGCTGTGGCTAACCAAAAATGACTTGTTTTGAAAGTTGGATCCCCTATCCTTTGAGGGTTTAAAATTGTCCTTACACTATGATTTTGAACATTCAAAGCAACTGGGACACGTCCATGGCAGTCATTGTTGTCCCCTTAGCTTGCTACAGAACTTCTGAGTGATAAGAACCACGAGCATCACCACCAATCAGCCTACACCACTGAACACACAACTGTCGTTACTATGACAATGAGAGTATCCATGTCAGCAAATGACTGTTGTCTGAAAACACACAAATTCGATTTGGGGTGCTTTCATAAATTCTACTCCGATTTCAGTGCACTCTCGTCTGTGTGCCAGAGCACAGAAAAACTGATGAATTCACAACAGCTCAACACCCGTTGAATGTGGCCGGTGTCAGTAAACGTAGGCCAAAAAGAGTAATTCAATTGTTGCCAGCAGCAGAGTTACAGTCACCAACTCTCTGGATAATATGAAAATAGCCTAACCATATCTGCTAGGGCGAGTTAAATGGGCAGAGTGAGGTGTTCTCTCATTTGTTTCTGGAAGTAGCTAGCAAGCTAGCCAACGTTAGCCAGTTAGCTTGGGTGCATGACTGCCGTTGTGAGGCTAGAACATTCTGATCAACCCTACTCACCGGCCAGAGCGTCCAGGATGCGCTCTGAATGCTCTGAGTGAAACGCTCTGAATTTATGAACTGGACAATCTGACAAGGCTCTGAATTTATGAACTCCCAGAGCACACTGAGTGCACTCTGGCACTACATATTACATTTCAGAACACACCCATGGTCACTTCATGTTTGGACAGCCAGTATTGCAAAACTGATTTGTTTTAAGGCCTGCAGTGTGAACAAGGGTTAAAAGATGACAGTGCTTATTTGTTGTGTGTGTGTGTGTGTGTGTGTGTGTGTGTGTGTGTGTGTGTGTGTGTGTGTGTGTGTGTGTGTGTGTGTGTGTGTCTGTGTGTGTCTGTGTGTGTGTGTGTGTGTGTGTGTGTGTGTGTGTGTGTGTGTGTGTGTGTGTGTGTGTGTGTGTGTGTGTGTGTGTGTGTGTGTGTGTGTGTGTGTGTGTGTGTGTGTGTGTGTGTGTGTGTGTGTCTGTGTGTCTGTGTGTGTCTGTGTGTGTCTGTGTGTGTGTGTGTGTGTGTGTGTGTGTGTGTGTGTGTGTGTGTGCGTGTGTGTGCGTGTGTGTGTGTATTTTTACTGTAAAACCTTTTTACGCAGCGCTACACAAACCATCATTTCAATAGGTAGTTCCTCACAAATCACACATCAACACACTCACACACACAAGCACGCACAGTGAGTAAGCGGATATTGAACAGTACTATATACCTTTTAGTTCCACCAACAACTGGATTAAACTCTAGCATCGTTAAGACATTCAGCAACCAGTGTTTCTATGTCTATCTGGGATGAGAGAGAGAGGAGAGGCTTGGCAGATCATCATGTTCCTCCTCCCTGGGCATTAGCCTTGTTTTATGAGCCAGTCACAGCACATGATACGCTCCAGTGTCGACAGCTGGAACACAGGAGGGCGAAGAGGGGGGTTTTGTTCACTGATTTATGATGAATGTGTTTAATAAGGAAAGGAACCAGCTAGCTATCTGGAACAGGACAGACCTATAGAAAGGTGTGTTACTACTGTATAATAATTTTGCTTTGGATCTTTCTAACTGCTTTGAGTGCATCGTTAGTAGCAGCCTGCTGGTGTGATCTCATGATCTTTCCTGGATTTCTCCTTGATGAAGGAAATGTTCTCAAGCTCGGCATGTCTTCTGGAACCTGTGCTGAGTAGCAGTGTGCACATAGACCGCAGTCACATAGAGGTAGCAGTCTTGAGTAAAGCTGCACATGACATTACGCAACAGAATATTCCCTATATCTCTCTCTTTCAAAGTTACTCTCACATCACACTTTCAAATGGTGGCCAGCAACGATAAGTAGGCTTTGAGGGCCTGGCTACAGTAAAACTAGTCTCTCTCTCTTTCATGTGCTCTCATTCTGTGAAGTTGTGATAGAGGTAATCTCTAAGAGAGGAAGAGAGGAATGGAAGAGTGTGGTGGAGGCAGATCAATCTATCACAGAGCGTCTGATTGATGGAGGTTCCATCCCGGCAGCAGGCTCTAATGAAGCTGTCTGGAAGGGAATCCTACCCTGACACCTTTACCCAGCATGTAACATTACACAGACACGCCTCAACCGCTCCATGCTGCATTGACAGTATATGAACTCTATTTGTGTGTCAGACCTATGGGCCTATAATTCTGCTAAGTTAGGCCTGTGGCTGTATAGTGACCATGTTGACAGGGTTCTGCAGTAAGATCATTTTATTGGTGAAGGATTCATGCCTCACACACACTCAAACCCATCACACACATCCACAGTCATGCCATTAATCAGTGTTGTCAGTATTTACCATGGCGCAATCTTCAGTCTAAATGAATAGCATGTTTAACCCAGACAGCTTGTCTTGTTTCTCTGATGATAGGAAGTTCCTGGTCTGTTTCCTGCCACTGCTGCCAGCCAGAGGGGACAACAGCTCTATACAGCTGCCCTGCCCTGTGCTCTCCTGATGCCCACCCTGGCCGCTACTCTGCCCGCTCGCGTCTGACCAGTGTCAACATGCCTTGCGTCCCTCCGTCTAACGCTAGCTGACACAGTCTCCCCGGGCTCGTTGCGAGCCGCGCTCCGATCAGCGGCGGCATCTCATTTGTAGTGGAATTACAAACCGGCAGACACATTGACCTATTCTTTTAGCTTTAGCATCAATGTCAGGACTCGTTGAGGCGCCACGAGCCACCTTCGAACACCGCCAGATAACCCGGCATGGCCGTCACCGCCGAACATCAAAGAGATAAATATAAACAGCTCTGCTAGCTAACACTGCCCTGGCAGGAGGAGAATGTTAACCCTTTGAGCAGAGCACCAGTGGGACAACATCAAACGTGGCCAGGGGGGAAGGCTTTAGTTTAGCGTGTTGCTAGGAAAACATTAGTCAGCCCAGCACAAGCTACTCTCTATCACTGCCTGCCTACAGTGGTTGCTATAGAGACAGTTGAAGAGCTGAGGAACGTAGAAAAGAGAGAGATGGTCACTGGTGACGGCTGGTTGGTTAACAAGGATAATTGTTTCACTTCAATATTTAATATTTGGTGTTATTGATAAAAATTGGACGTAATGGAGTGTGTGTTGTCTTCTGTCCGTCTGTCATTTTACCTTGGCCTTTTTAAGGAATGCATTTGCAGCACTTACAGTCAAACAGTGACCAGGGTTGCAAAGTTCGGTTAACTTTCCCAAAATACCCCAGTTTTCCAGAAATTACGGTTGGAATATTCCCAGAATTAAGAGGGAATAAGCAGAAAATGTGGAATCCTCCAACCAGGATTTCTCCCCAAAAAATACACTTTGGAACCCTGGTCTGGCAAGAGCAGAAGGATTACAGTACACAGAAGAATTCATGGTGGTTTCACTGAGTATGTTACAGAATCACATCAGTCTTGTATCAGCCTTGTATCAATATATCCCAGTGTTCAGGATCCCCATTGTTCCTGGTGTTTGCTCTCGTTCTACGCCTGCTTTATTGTCAAGAGTATGTCGTAGGCGTTAGCCTGAGGGCAGCACACACACACTCCTCACTCTGTCTCTCTGACTCTCCTCACTGACAGGGCTCCAAATCTCTCCTCTGTATATTCTCTTTCTTTCTCTCGAATTGAAACCCGGCCTAGGGCTATCATGGAAGTAGCGTTGTCGGCATATGAGAGTTTATAGTCATCCGTGTCAACAGAAAGTGGTGTGTGACACACTTTGACCTGTCCAAATCTCAGGTACGCAGTATTACTGTATTAGTCCCAGGTCCAGCAAGCAATGTCTGTCTATGGAGACTGATGGTGTTCTCATCTTCTTAATAAACGGTGTACATGGTGGGACTCAGGCTCTCTCCTGCCATTTAGATGTAATATGATCTCCCCCTCAGAGAGAGAGGAAGAATGGGGGAGGTGAAAGTCTCTGTGAGTGTTAAAGGAGATTACTGCCTTATTGCTCTGAGACTCTCCTCTCTGGCATGCCTGACCCTACACACACACACACACACACACACACAATTCCCTGAGAAGGTAACAATAAATCAGTCCAGATTGTGCGCAAGTGGCAGAGACAGAATAACAGGCCAAGGTTGAGCAAGAAAGGAAGAGAGAGGAAAATATATTGGGAGACAAAGAAATATAGGATGATGACAAACAATACAACAAAACAAGATCTCATAGTTTCCCTTGGAAATCCGACAGTATTATGGATGAACGTCTTATTAATGCATTAATTCTGCATGGTTACAGGGTATGAACAGAAACAACTAAAACGTTAACAGTTTAGGCATTCATTCAAGTGGTTAAAGGGGCAATCAGCAGATGTTACATCCATTTTACTTAGAAATGTATCCTGTTTTAGGGAAGACCCAGATGCAGACAGTGTCGAAGTAACACAAGTTTATTACTAGAATAGGGGGCAGGTCAAGGGCAGGCAGAGGTCAGTAATCCTGTTCAGAGTCCAAAAGGTACAGAGCAGCAGGCAGGCTCAGGGTCAGGGCAGGCAGAGGTCAATAATCCAGTGTGGTGGGACAAGGTACAGGATGGCAGGCAGGCTCAGGGTCAGGGCAGGCAGAGGTCAGTAATCCTGTTCAGAGTCCAAAAGGTACAAAGCAGCAGGCAGGCTCAGGGTCAGGGCAGGCAGAGGTCAATAATCCAGTGTGGTGTGACAAGGTACAGGATGGCAGGCAGGCTCAGGGTCAGGGCAGGCAGAATGGTCAAAATCGGGGAAGCTAGAAAACAGGAACTATAGAAAAAAGATAAGACCAAGGGGAAAAACGCTTGTAGGCTTGACGGACAAAACGAACTGGCAACAGACAAACAGAGAACACAGGTATAAATACACTTGGGGATAATGGGAAATATGGGCGACACCTGGAGGGGGGTGGAGAAAATCACAAAGACAGGTGAAACAGATCAGAGGGTGTATATGTAGCCATTGATTCTTGAAAAATATAACTTAGAAATGCCTCATGTCGTACTCCATCAGAACCCAAAATATATGCTTGTTTTTGCTCCTATGATTGTAACAAAGAAAATGTAAACAAAGACCATACAGGCTCAAAACAGGGTTCAAAGTATAATTTTGATATCATGGATGGTCAGTCCTTGTATCCATAGCTGTCTATGAATTTGAGAGGTTACATTTCTCCAATCCCATCCCTCAGTTTTTTAACAAACCTGGGGCGTTATTGTTATTGTTTCTACTGCTGATTGTCGCTTTAAAGGGATACTTCAGGATTTTGGCAATGAAGACCTTTATCTACTACCCCAGAGTTATATGAACATTTATGTCTCTGTGTGCTGGAAAAGTAGCTGAAGGGCTTCATTGCCAAAATCCCAAAGTAAATCCCAAAGTATCCCTTTAAGGTTAGGTTTATGGTTTTGGGAAGGCTTAAAACAAAATAATAAAAAAACAACTCATTATTACCACCAAGTATCATCAAGTATTCTCACGGCTCTCTAGAGCATTGTGAACTGTGGTGGGGCAGTGGTCTGAGCAACATGCTTCGGCTTTGAGCATCACGAGTCCCTGCCCAGTGCTGTGCAATTGTATTTTATTGTTTTTGTGAGTGCCGAGGAAGGCATATATCGATGTTCTCAGGACCTTTTCAAACGCCCAAAATCGAAGTCTATTTCTAGTGATCAGGCTGAGAAAACAAACAACAGGAAGGTAGGCTGAGAAAACCAGAGCTGGCAGACAGTGGATTGATAGAGCCAGAGCGGTTTGTGTTCCTGCTCCATGTACTATGCGTGGGATCAGTGCGAGGTGGAGTTAGGCGAGGTGAGGAGGCGAGTGGGCACGGGGGTTTGTAGGAGGGGGAACTCTGAGCAGTCTGGTGGTAGGAGGGGTGGGGGGGCTCTGAGCAGTCTGGCGGTAGGAGCGGTGGGGGCAAAAGAGAAAGACCTTTTCCTGGACCACTGAGGACATTCACCAGAAACCTCAATCAGAGAGAGAGAGAGCAAGAGAGAGGAACAGAGAAAGAAAGAGAAATAGACGGGAACAGAGAGAAGAGGGGGAGCGGGAGAAAGAGAAAGTTGCATTCAGTTGTGCAACTGACTAGGTATCCCCTTTCCATCGCCCCTGAGAGAGAGAGCGAGCACGAGAGAGAGGGCGCAGAGAGCGAGAGAGCGAGAGAGAGGGCGCGCGAGAGAGAGAGCGAGAGAGAGAGAGAGCTGCTATCCTCCCACACAATTGCTGTACCAACACACGTATGCCATCCAGACAGTTACTGTAAGATAGTATATTCTGAATACTGTAGTTTCCAGTCCAATACATGCTCATTCTAACTCTTAGATAGATATAGTTCAGTGTTCATCGTCATTGTGTACTGGTGAAGTGGGCTTTCTGCCATAACAGCTGACATGCAGAAGACAGACTGTAAAGAGTTATCTTGTGCCATAACAGAGGACCCTGCAGTGGCCTCCCCTCCGGCATTCTACGTGGCCGGTATGCTAACCACCGGTCCTGGCATCCATCAGTATGCACACCTGGCATCCATCATTACGCACACCTGGCATCAATCATTACTTACACCTGGCATCCATCATTACGTACACCTGGCCTCCATCATTACACACACCTGGCATCCATCATTACGTACACCTGGCCTCCATCATTACGCACACCTGGCATCCATCATTACGCATACCTGGCATCCATCATTACGCATACCTGGCATCCATCATTACGCATACTTGCAGATCATCATGATACTCACCTGGACTCCATTACCTTCCTGATTACCTCCCCTATATCTGTCACTCCCTTGGGTTCCTTCCTCAGTCAGTATTGTTACTGTGTTCATGTGTAAACACCACTGTTATGTTGTCTCATTTCATGTTTGTTGTTGTATTAAACGTTTCACCTGCACTTGCCTCTCGACTCACAGCGTCTCCGTTACAGAATACTGACTCAAGCAATGGAAGTAGCAGGAAAACCGAATATAAGACTCTTTCTCTGTCTCTTGATAACTCTTTATCAATAAAATCAATTTAGCCTCTAATAAATAATGAAACATGTTCAATTTTGTTTAAATAATGCAAAAACAAAGTGTTGGAGAAGAAAGTAATATGTGCCATGTAAAATATGTGCCATGTAAAAAAATGAACGTTTAAGTTCCTTGCTCAGAACATGAGAACATATGAAAGTTGGTGAAAGTTAACATGAGACTTCAATATTCCAAGGTAAGAGGTTTTAGGTTGTAGTTAATATAGTATTTATAGGACTATTTCTCTCGATACCATTTGTATTTCATATACCTTTGACTATTGGATGTTCTTATAGGCACTTTAGTATTGCCAGTGTAACAGTATAGCTTCCGTCCCTCTCCTCGCCCCTACCTGGGCTCGAACCAGCAACACATCGACAACAGCCACACTCGAAGCATCGTTACCCATCGCTCCACAAAAGCCGCGGCCCTTGCAGCGCAAGGGGAATAACTACTCCAAATCTAAAAGCGAGTGACGTTTGAAACAGTATTAGCGCACACCCAGCTAACTAGATAGCCATCTCACATTGGTTATACCAGCCATTAGGCTGATAGGCTTGAAGTCATAAACAGAGCTGTGCTTGCGAAGAGCTGCTGGCAAAACGCACGAAAGTGCTGTTTGAATGAATGATTACGGGCCTGCTGCTGCTCAGTCAGACTGTTCTATCAAATCATAGACTTAATTATAACATAATAACACACAGAAATACGAGCCTTTGGTCATTAATATGATCGAATCCGTAAACTATCATTTCGAAAACAAAACGTTTATTATTTCAGTGAAATACGGAACCGTTCTGTATTTTATCTAATGGGTGGCATCCCAAGTCTAAATATTCCTGTTACATTGCACAGCCTTCAATGTATGTCATAATTATGTAAAATTCAGGGAAATTAGTTCGCAATGAGCCAGGCAGCCCAAACGGTTGCATATACCCTGACTCTGCGTGCAATGAACGCAAGAGACGTGACACAATTTCACCTGGTTAATATTGCCTGCTAAACTGGATTAGTAGTTATAACTAGTGATTATGATTGATTGTTTTTTATAAGATAAGTTTAATGCTTGCTAGCAATTTACCTTGGCTTCTACTGCATTCGCGTAACAGGCAGGCTACTCGTGGAGTGTAATGGTTAGAGCGTTGGACTAGTTAACTGTGCGGTTGCAAGATTGAAACCCCTGAGCTGACAAGGTGAAAATCTGTCGTTCTGCCCCTGAACAAGGCAGTTAACCCACAGTTCCTAGGCAGTCATTGAAAATAAGAATGTGTTCTTAACTGACTTGTCTAGTTAAATAAAAAGGTATAAAAAGTTTTTTTTAGTTTTTTTTAATAATAATCGGAAATCGGCGCCCAAAAATACCGATTTCTGATTGTTATCAAAACTTGAAATCGGCCCTAATTAATCGGCCATTCGATTAATCGGTCGACCTCTACTCTAGAGAGTTGAAAACAGCATGTCTGGGACAGGTAGCATGTCTGGTGAACAGTTCAGGTTTCCATAGCCGCAGGCAGAAGAGTTTAAACTGGAGCAGCAGCACGGCCAGGTGGACTGGGGACAGCAAGGAGTCATCAGGCCAGGTAGTCCTGAGGCATGGTCCTAGGGCTTAGGTCCTCCGAGAGAAAGAAAGAAAGAATTAGAGAGAGCATACTTAAATTCACACAGGACACCAGATAAGACAGGAGAAATACTCCAGATATAACAGACTGACCCTAGCCCCCGACACATAAACTACTGCAGCATAAATACTGGAGGCCGAGACAGGAGGGGTCGAGAGACACTGTGGTCCGACGATACCCCCGGACAGGGCCAAACAGGCAGGATATAACCCCACCCACTTTGCCAAAGCACAGTCTCCACTACAGAGGACTCAATGAGATTACCACGACATACCGTTACCCTCTCCCGTTGGTGACGGCAGCCATCGAACAGTTCGGCGGGGCCCAGTGCTTTACCAGACTGGACCTGCGGAGTGCTTGCAATCTCATCCGCATCCGGGAGAGGGATGAGTCGAAGACTGCGTTTAGTACAATGACTGGTCACTACGAGTACTTGGCAATGCCATTTGGCTTAGCCAATGCTCCATCAGTGTTCCAGTTTATGAGTTGTTCAGGGACATGCTTGGACATCAGGTGGTCGTGTATATCGATGACATCTTGATCTACTCGGCTACCCTGGAGGATCACATCACTCACGTTCAAGCAGTCCTGGAATGACCTCCTGGCTAACCACCTGTTCATCAAGGCTGAGAAGTGCCAATTGCATCAGAGGGCTGTTTCCTTCTTAGGCTACCAAATCAGCCCGCAGGGAGTGAGGATTGACGACAAGAAGGTAGATGCGGTCAGTTCATGACCAGTCCCAACCACCATAGAAGGGTTACAAAGGTTTTTGGGGTTTGCCAACTTCTACCACCGTTTCATCAGGAACTTCAGCTCAGTCACTGCTCCTCTCACTTTTCTCCTTAAGGGATGCACCCGTAGGTTGGTGTGGAGCCCGGCAGCCGACGAGGCCTTCTGTCTACTCAAGGGACGTTTCACCTCTGCCCCGTTGCTCAAACATCCAGATCCCACGATATCATGTGTGTGTGTGTGTGTGTGTGTGTGTGTGTGTGTGTGTGTGTGTGTGTGTGTGTGTGTGTGTGTGTGTGTGTGTGTGTGTGTGTGTGTGTGTGTGTGTGTGTGTGTGTTTCTGGACCTCCCCCTGCCAAACAACACACAAGTTGTGCGGAAGTACCATGGAGAGTGGAGAGGTGTGTGTTGTGGTCGAGGAGACGGGAACACAAGGAGGAGGAGAGGAGCACTAGGGTGGATTACAAGAAGGAAACATTAACTGCACATTATTAACTAAATATTGATGAAGTCATATCAAGAGATTCTTGTTCCATTATTCAGAGTTACAGGGGGATGTGGGATTTGGGTGGAAAGGGGGATGAGTGGAGTGGGGGAAGGGGGATGAGTGGAAGGGGGAAAGGGGGATAAGTGGAAGGGGGAAAGGGGGATGAGTGGAAGGGGGGGAAGGGGGATGAGTGGAAGGGGGAAGGGGGATGAGTGGAAGGGGGAAGGGGGGTGAGTGGAAGGGGGGAAGGGGGAAAGGGGGATAAGTGGAGGGTGGGAAGAGTGGAAGGGGGAAAGGGGGATAAGTGGAAGGGGGGAAGGGGGAAAGGGGGATAAGTGGAGGGTGGGAAGAGTGGAAGGGGGAAAGGGGGATAAGTGGAAGGGGGAAAGGGGGATGAGTGGAAGGGGGAAAGGGGGATAAGTGGAGGGGGGAAGAGTGGAGGGGGGAAGGGGGATAGGGGAAAGGGGGATGAGTGGAAGAGGGGGAGGGGGGAGGGGGATGAGTGGAAGAGGGGGAGGAGTGAAGGGGGGAAAGGGGATAAGTGAAAGGGGGAAAGGGGGGTGAGTGGAAGGGGGAAAGAGGGATGAGTGGAAGGGGGAAAGGGGGATAAGTGGAGTGGGGAAAGAGGGATGAGTGGAAGAGGGGGAGGAGTGAAGGGGGGAAAGGGGGATAAGTGAAAGGGTGAAAGGGGGGTGAGTGGAAGGGGGAAAGAGGGATGAGTGGAAGGGGGAAAGGGGGATAAATGGAAGGGGGAAAGAGGGATGAGTGGAAGGGGGAAAGGGTGATAAGTGGAAGGGGGAAAGTGGAGTGAGTGGAAGAGGGGGATGAGTGGTAGGGGGGAAGAGTGGAGGGGGGAAAGGGGGATGAGTGGAAGGGGGAAAGAGGGATGAGTGGAAGGGGGAAAGGGGGATACGTGGAGGGGGGAAAGGGGGATGAGTGGAGGGGGAAAGGGGGATGCGTGGAAGGGGGAAAGGGGGATGCGTGGAAGGGGGAAAGGGGGATGAGTGGAAGGGGGAAATGGAAAGCTGGAGGTGAGTGGAGAAAGGCTTGACTGGCAGTGTGCTAACATTACATACATCTGGGCTACACACTGACACACACACACACCTAAATAATAAAATATGAATCTAAAGCACACCCACACACATATAGCAACCATTATATAACAACAAAACAGGCATACAGTAACTTACAGTATGTATCATCATACAAGCTCACACACACACACACACACACACACACACACACACACACTAAAACGCATTGAGGGCGAGCTTTTTCCAAACCAGTGATGAGGAAATAACACATAATTGATAACATTTCTACATCATTTTTACCATAACAGAAAGATGAGTGTACAGCTCTCTGCACCTCTAAATATAATTGTTATATCTTTGCCACTCTCTCTCTCTCGTTTCACCACCTATCTTTCTCCTCCTTCCCTCCTTCTTGTCTTGCCTAGTTTCTGTCCTTCTGGCTGGGTAAAGCTCAGCGGTGGCCCTGTGCTCTAGTGACTCACTCTGTGTGTGTTCATTGCTCTGGAATGGGGAAACAAATTGGTTTGTTTTCACCTCTCTGCTCCGTACCCTGTGCGATTTTCTAGGCAACTGTCAGAACGCGGCTGTGTAACCTTAAGCAGGCTTCCCTGCGTGAGTGAGTGTGTTTGTGTGTGAGGACCATTTCCATCAGAACAGCAGGTTAGAGTCCACAGTAGCCTTCAGGTCTAAGACAGCCAGATTCATACTGCAGCACCTTATATCTGGCCTGTTGATGGGCTGTTCTTGATCATCTGAAAGATCATAAGAGCACCTGTATTAGAATGCTTCTGCTCCACTTCTCACAGCCACGGGCATGGAGGAAACCTGGGTCTGCCCTCATTCGCAACCTCCCCTAGTGCACACACAATCACACATGCACACGCACACTGCCAGGAAAAGAGAGGAACTATACCACCACCTACAAACACAACCCTCCCCCCACACACATTTCTCTCCCACCCCTCCCTGTTCATCTGTGTCAACTATGTAAAAAACAGCGGTGATATGAGAAAGTTCCCTGGAGACTGAGTGTGTCATCATACATGAAACAGCACCCCAGGTCTGACTAAACACTTCTCAGTGGTAAAAAATGAAGAGCTGTTAAATATAGATCCTGTCCCCCTCCATCACATATGGAAAGCAGAGGCCGCTTCAGCACTGTGGAGAGCGCCAGTGTGAGGGGTGAGAGCGGGTACAGCACAGCCCAACTGCCGCTGGTGTGTGTGTGTGTGTGTGTGTGTGTGTGTGTGTGTGTGTGTGTGTGTGTGTGTGTGTGTGTGTGTGTGTGTGTGTGTGTGTGTGTGTGTGTGTGTGTGTGTGTGTGTGTGTGTGTGGACAGCCCGCCAGGTGTCCTCTCAGTATGTGTTCAACAGTAAACACAGAGGCTGATGACGATGATGTCAAACCCACACCTGACCTTATCTCCTCTAACAATCTCTCTCGCCATCTCTCATTCTCTCCATCTTATCTGATTCTCCATCTCTTTCCCTCACCCATCTCTACAACATTCCCTCCTTGTTTTTCTCCACCCCCTTTTAGCATCACTCACTTTCTCTACCTATTCTCTCTTTACAAACTGTTCCTCCATCCATATTCTCCACTTTACCACTCCATCCCTCCACCTCTGTCCTTTCCTCCCTCACCCTCTCATGCCTTCTTTGTCTCTCATCCTTCATCTCGCTCTTGCTCTTTCCATCCCACTTCTCCATTCTCTCCTCTACCCTCCTCTCCCCTCCTCTCCCCTCCTAACCTCTACCCTCCTCTCCTCTACCCTCCTCTCCCCAAACCCTCCTCTCCCCTCCTCTCCTCTCCCCTCCTCTCCCCAAGCCCTCCTCTCCCCTCCTATCCTCTACCCTCCTCTCCCCAAACCCTCCTCTACCCTCCTCTCCTCTACCCTCCTCTCCCCAAGCCCTCCTCTACCCTCCTCTCCCCAAACCCTCCTCTACCCTCCTCTCCTCTCTCCATACCATACCCTCCCCTCCCCTCCCCCCTACCCTCCTCTCCCCAAACCCTCCTCTCCTCTACCCAGAGGTGTAAAAGTACCCAATTGTCATACTTGAGTAAAAGTATAGATACCTCAATAGAAAGTTACTCAAGTAAAAGTGAAAGTCACCCAGTAAAATACTACTTGAGTAAAAGTTTTAAAGTATTTGGATTTAAATATACTTAAGTATCAAAAGTAAATGTAATTGCTAAAAAATGCTTAGGTATATAAAGTAAAAGTAAAAGTATAAATAACTTAAATGGGCAGATAAATGTCTTTTCTCCTTCCTAAAATAGTCAGATAAATCTCTTTTCTCCTTCCTAAAGGGCAGATAAATCTATTTTCTCCTTCCTAAATGACAGATGTATCTCTTTTCATGAGACCAGAGAGAGAGCAAGAGACAGAGGGGTGGAGCCCAGAGAGATAGAATTTGAGACAGACAAATATAGAAATATGGATAGATACTATTCTGTACAGTTATGTGAAGATAAGGACAGTACATAAGGACACAGTGCATAAGGACATTACAAAAGGACACCATGCATAAGGACACCGTGCATAGGGACAGTAGATAAGAACGCAATGCATAAGGACAGTACATAAGGGCATAAGTACATAACGACACAGTACATAACGACAGTGCATAAGGACAGTACATAATGACACAGTACATAAGAACAGTACATAATGGCAGTACATAATGGCAGTACATAAGGACAGTACATAAGGACACAGTGCATAAGAACAGTACATAAGGACACAGTGCATAAGGGCACAGTACATAAGGACACTGTGTATAAGGACAGTACAAAAGGACATCGTGCATAGGGACAGTACATAAGGCACAGTACATAATGACACAGCACATAATGACAGTGCATAAGGACAGTACATAACAACACAGTACATAAGGACACAGTGCATAAGGACAGTACATAGGGGCACAGTACATAATGACACATCACATAAGAACAGTACATAATGACAGTGCATAAGGACAGTACACAAGGACACAGTGCATAAGAACAGTACATAAGGACAGTACATAACGATACAGTGCATAAGGACAGTACATAGGACACAGTACATAACGATACAGTGCATAAGGACAGTACATAGGACACAGTACATAAGGACACAGTGCATAAGGACAGTACATAGGACAAAGTACATAAGGACACAGTGTATAAGGACAGTACATAGGACACAGTGTATAAGGACAGTACATAGGACACAGTACCCAATGATACAGTGCATGAGGACACTATATAAGGACACAGTGCATAAGGACAGTACATAGGACACAGTACATAATGATACAGTGCATAAGGACAATATATAAGGACACAGTGTATAAGGACAGTACATAAGGACACAGTGCATAAGGACACAGTACGTTCTGAGACCGTGCCTCTATGCCTGGATCATAACACTCCGTCTGAGCAGATGCTTCTGTGAACACCTGGAGACTTTCAAAGTCAAAGCTCCACACTAGGGTGGCAGCCAGCTGTCTGGCCAATCAACTGGGCGGGCGGGTAGGGTAAGGTGGGTTCTCTCCCATCTTCAGGGCTTATAGGAGAGAGGGTAAGGTGGGTTCAAAGTCCACAGAAAGCATAAGGCTGAGGGGGTGGGGTAAGGGATTAGATGGATAGGGTTGAGGGGGGTGGGGTAAGGAGTAGAGGGATCGGTTTGGGGGGGGTTGGGTAAGGGGTAGAGGGATAGTGGTGAGGGAGATGGGATAAGGGGTAGAGGGATAGGTGTGAGGGGGGTGGGGTAAGGGGAAGAGGGATAGGGTTGAGGGGCGTGGGGTAAGGGGAAGAGAGATAGGGGTGAGTGGGTGGAGGAAGAGAGGGTATTATTGGGAGAAGGAGAGGGTGATGGCGGAGGCGGAGGCAAAGAGGAGGTGAGCCAATCATCTTGCTCACTTGACCCCTTCAATTACAAGGGTGACGGTTAATTATCATGGAGGTAAACTCCAGTAATTACTGCGTTGAGTCTCGGACAAAAGGCCACACATACACACAAACACACTTGCAGCTCACACACACGTTGCTATGGATACATACAAACTGGAAGACACAGAGAGAAAGAGAAATAGGAGAAGATAAAGAGAAGGGAGGAAGAAAGAATACGGAAAAGAGCGAGAAAGCAAAGCAGGGGATGCAAAGGTGAAATGTCATGGTAACAACCTACATCAGCCTACAGTAGCAGTGTGGTGTAACAACCTACATCAGTCTACAGTAGTAGTGTGGTAACAACCTACATCAGCCTACAGTAGCAGTGTGGTAACAACCTACATCAGCCTACAGTAGCAGTGTGGTGTAACAACCTACATCAGCCTACAGTAGTAGTGTGGTGGTAACAACCTACATCAGCCTACAGTAGCAGTGTGGTGGTAACAACCTACATCAGCCTACAGTAGCAGTGTGGTGGTAACAACCTACATCAGCCTACAGTAGTAGTGTGGTGGTAACAACCTACATCAGCCTACAGTAGCAGTGTGGTAACAACCTACATCAGCCTACAGTAGCAGTGTGGTAACAACCTACATCAGCCTACAGTAGAAATGTGGTGGTAACAACCTACATCAGCCTACAGTAGCAGTGTGGTAACAACCTACATCAGCCTACAGTAGCAGTGTGGTAACAACCTACATCAGCCTACAGTAGTAGTGTGGTGGTAACAACCTACATCAGTCTACAGTAGCAGTGTGATGGTAACAACCTACATCAGCCTACAGTAGCAGTGTGATGGTAACAACCTACATCAGCCTACAGTAGCAGTGTGATGGTGACAACCTACATCAGTCTACAGTAGAAATGTGGTGTAACAACCAACATCGGCCTACAGTAGCAGTGTGATGGTAACAATCTACATCAGCCTACAGTAGCAGTGTGATGGTAACAACCTACATCAGCCTACAGTATCAGTGTGATGGTAACAACCTACATCAGCCTGCAGTAGCAGTGTGAAGGTAACAACCTACATCAGCCTACAGTAGCAGTGTGATGGTAACAATCTACATTAGCCTACAGTATCAGTGTGGTGTAACAACCTACATCAGCCTACAGTAGCAGTGTGGTAACAACCTACATCAGCCTACAGTAGCAGTGTGGTAACAACCTACATCAGCCTACAGTAGCAGTGTGGTATAACAACCTACATCAGTCTACAGCAGCAGTGTGGTGCTAACAACCTACATCAGCCTACAGTAGTAGTGTGGTGGTAACAACCTACATCAGCCTACAGTAGCAGTGTGGTGTAACAACCTACATCAGCCTACAGTAGTAATGTGGTGGTAACAACCTACACCAGCCTACAGTAGCAGTGTGGTAACAACCTACATCAGTCTACAGTAGCAGTGTCATGGTAACAACCTACATTAGCCTACAGTAGTAGTGTGGTAACAACCTACATCAGCCTACAGTAGCAGTGTGGTGGTAACAACCTACATCAGTCTACAGTAGTAGTGTGGTGGTAACAACCTACATCAGCCTACAGTAGTAGTGTGGTGGTAACAACCTACATCAGCCTACAGTAGTAGTGTGGTAACAACCTACATCAGCCTACAGTAGCAGTGTGGTGTAACAACCTACATCAGCCTACAGTAGTAGTGTGGTGGTAACAACCTACATCAGCCTACAGTAGCAGTGTGGTAACAACCAACATCAGACTACAGTAGCAGTGTGGTAACAACCTACAGTCAGTAGTAGTGTGGTGGTAACAACCTACATCAGCCAACAGTATCAGTGTGGTAACAACCTACATCAGCCTACCTACAGTAGCAGTGTGGTAACAACCTACATCAGCCTACAGTAGCAGTGTGGTAACAACCTACATCAGCCTACAGTAGTAGTGTGGTGGTAACAACCTACATCAGCCAACAGTATCAGTGTGGTGTAACAACCTACATCAGCCTACAGTAGCAGTGTGGTGTAACAACCTACATCAGCCTACAGTAGTAGTGTGGTGGTAACAACCTACATCAGCCTACAGTAGCAGTGTGGTGGTAACAACCTACATCAGCCTACAGTAGCATGTGTGGTAACAACCTACATCAGCCTACAGTAGTAGTGTGGTAACAACCTACATCAGTCTACAGTAGCAGTGTGGTAACAACCAACATCAGACTACAGTAGCAGTGTGGTAACAACCTACATCAGCCTACAGTAGCAGAGTGGTGCTAACAAAATACATCAGCCTACAGTAGCAGTGTGGTAACAACCTATATCAGCCTACAGTAGCAGTGTGCTGGTAACAACCTACATCAGCCTACAGTAGCAGTGTGATGGTAACAACCTACATCAGTCTACAGTAGCAGTGTGGTGCTAACAACCTACATCAGCCTACAGTAGTAGTGTGGTGGTAACAACCTACATCAGCCTACAGTAGCAGTGTGGTAACAACCTACATCAGCCTACAGTAGTAGTGTGGTGGTAACAACCTACACCAGCCTACAGTAGCAGTGAAGTAACAACCTACATCAGTCTACAGTAGCAGTGTCATGGTAACAACCTACATTAGCCTACAGTAGCAGTGTGATGGTAACAACCTACATCAGCCTACAGTAGTAGTGTGGTAACAACCTACATCAGCCTACAGTAGCAGTGTGGTAACAACCTACATCAGCCTACAGTAGCAGTGTGGTGGCAACAACCTACATCAGCCTACAGTAGTAGTGTGGTGGTAACAACCTACATCAGCCTACAGTAGCAGTGTGGTGGTAACAACCTACATCAGCCTACAGTAGCAGTGTGGTGGTAACAACCTACATCAGCCTACAGTAGTAGTGTGGTGGTAACAACCTACATCAGCCTACAGTAGCAGTTTGGTAACAACCTACATCAGCCTAGAGTAGAAATGTGGCGGTAACAACCTACATCAGCCTACAGTAGCAGTGTGGTAACAACCTACATCAGCCTACAGTAGCAGTGTGGTAACAACCTACATCAGCCTACAGTAGTAGTGTGGTGGTAACAACCTACATCAGCCTACAGTAGCAGTGTGGTAACAACATACATCAGCCTACAGTAGTAGTGTGGTAACAACCTACATCAGCCTACAGTAGCAGTGTGGTAACAACCTACATCAGTCTACAGTAGCAGTGTGATGGTAACAACCTACATCAGCCTACAGTAGCAGTGTGATGTAACAACCTACATCAGCCTACAGTAGTAGTGTGGTGGTAACAACCTACATCAGCCTACAGTAGCAGTGTGATGTAACAACCTACATCAGCCTACAGTAGCAGTGTGGTAACAACCTACATCAGCCTACAGTAGCAGTGTGGTAACAACCTACATCAGCCTACAGTAGTAGTGTGGTAACAACCTACATCAGCCTACAGTAACAACCTACATCAGCCTACAGTAGTAGTGTGGTGGTAACAACCTACATCAGCCTACAGTAGCAGTGTGGTGTAACAACCT
Source organism: Oncorhynchus clarkii lewisi (assembly GCF_045791955.1). Classification (NCBI taxonomy): domain Eukaryota; kingdom Metazoa; phylum Chordata; class Actinopteri; order Salmoniformes; family Salmonidae; genus Oncorhynchus; species Oncorhynchus clarkii. The sequence continues at coordinate 23,295,811 of NC_092177.1, forward strand.
ACATCAGCCTACAGTAGTAGTGTGGTGGTAACAACCTACATCAGCCTACAGTAGCAGTGTGGTAACAACCTACATCAGCCTACAGTAGCAGTGTGGTAACAACCTACATCAGCCTACAGTAGTAGTGTGGTGGTAACAACCTACATCAGCCAACAGTATCAGTGTGGTGTAACAACCTACATCAGCCTACAGTAGCAGTGTGGTGTAACAACCTACATCAGCCTACAGTAGTAGTGTGGTGGTAACAACCTACATCAGTCTACAGTAGTAGTGTGGTGGTAACAACCTACATCAGCCTACAGTAGCAGTGTGGTGTAACAACCTACATCAGCCTACAGTAGCATGTGTGGTAACAACCTACATCAGCCTACAGTAGTAGTGTGGTAATAACCTACATCAGCCTACAGTAGCAGTGTGGTGGTAACAACCTACATCAGCCTACAATAGCATGTGTGGTAACAACCTACATCAGCCTACAGTAGTAGTGTGGTAACAACCTACATCAGTCTACAGTAGCAGAGTGGTGCTAACAAAATACATCAGCCTACAGTAGCAGTGTAGTAACAACCTATATCAGCCTACAGTAGCAGTGTGCTGGTAACAACCTACATCAGTCTACAGTAGCAGTGTGGTGCTAACAACCTACATCAGTCTACAGTAGCAGTGTCATGGTAACAACCTACATTAGCCTGCAGTATCAGTGTGAAGGTAACAACCTACAACAGCCTACAGTAGCAGTGTGGTAACAACCTACATCAGCCTACAGTAGCAGTGTGGTAACAACCTACATCAGCCTACAGTAGTAGTGTGGTGGTAACAACCTACATCAGCCTACAGTAGCAGTGTGGTAACAACATACATCAGCCTACAGTAGTAGTGTGGTAACAACCTACATCAGCCTACAGTAGCAGTGTGGTAACAACCTACATCAGTCTACAGTAGCAGTGTGATGGTAACAACCTACATCAGCCTACAGTAGCAGTGTGATGTAACAACCTACATCAGCCTACAGTAGTAGTGTGGTGGTAACAACCTACATCAGCCTACAGTAGCAGTGTGATGTAACAACCTACATCAGCCTACAGTAGCAGTGTGGTAACAACCTACATCAGCCTACAGTAGCAGTGTGGTAACAACCTACATCAGCCTACAGTAGTAGTGTGGTAACAACCTACATCAGCCTACAGTAGCAGTGTGGTGGTAACAACCTACATCAGTCTACAGTAGTAGTGTGGTGGTAACAACCTACATCAGCCTACAGTAGCAGTGTGGTGTAACAACCTACATCAGCCTACAGTAGTAGTGTGGTGGTAACAACCTACATCAGCCTACAGTAGCAGTGTGGTAACAACCTACATCAGCCTACAGTAGCAGTGTGGTAACAACCTACATCAGCCTACAGTAGTAGTGTGGTGGTAACAACCTACATCAGCCAACAGTATCAGTGTGGTGTAACAACCTACATCAGCCTACAGTAGCAGTGTGGTGTAACAACCTACATCAGCCTACAGTAGTAGTGTGGTGGTAACAACCTACATCAGTCTACAGTAGTAGTGTGGTGGTAACAACCTACATCAGCCTACAGTAGCAGTGTGGTGTAACAACCTACATCAGCCTACAGTAGCATGTGTGGTAACAACCTACATCAGCCTACAGTAGTAGTGTGGTAATAACCTACATCAGCCTACAGTAGCAGTGTGGTGGTAACAA